>NC_066639.1:18070696-18230132 GCF_025201925.1 Gopherus flavomarginatus | reverse complement strand
GGTGGTGAGGGCTGGGGGAAGAACTGGGCGGGAGGGGTGAGCGGATTCGTGGAAATGAAGGGATTTGGGAGGAGGAGGAGGAGGAGGAAGGGGTAGGTGAGGGGTTGGGGGAGGAGCTGGGGCAGCAGAGGTCAAGGGGATACAGGGAAATGAGGGGATTTGGGATGGGGGGCACATGCCTCCGGGGGCGGGGTTAGGGGGCGTGATCTAGGGGAGAGGGGTGAGGGCCTGAGGGAGGGGAGCAGGGGCTGAAGTGGTTTATGGAGAGGAAATTGAGGCACAGAAACCAGGGAGGGGAAGCAAAGCTGAGGGGGGAATGGCTGAGGAAAACCCCGTAACCTACTGTCCCCAGTCCCGGCAGGGGTCACCCGTCCCCCTCACTGCACATTTGGCTGCTCCCCTGGCAGCATCGGTCAGCAGCGCTCCCTCTGACACTCGCTGTTGCACATACTGACGGCAGGTAGGTCCCAGCTTGTTTCTCACCCCGCACTGGGAGCTCCGAGGTTCTGCCTCCTCCCTCCACAGGGGGAGAAAGCACAAGACCCTCCGTCTTCCCCGCCACCCACAAAGGCCAATCAGCCATGGAGGAAAGAGACCCTCCGTCCCTCACCTCAATTAGTTGCACAACTTGATGAACTAGCCCCCACCCCATTTCCGACTGGAGATTTAACAACAGTTGGTAGTATGTCCAAGACCTTGGAGTGGTCTCTCCTGGTGACTGAACTGAATTTGAAGTTTCTCCATGTTGTCATGGAAGGAGCAGAGAAAAAGCAAACAAAATAAGAAATGACTATTTCAGTAAATGGGCATTTTCTCAAAGTCCCCAATAAACCTGAGCCACAGTTTGGCAAATAAAATTAATATCTGCTTATGTGACCCAATGTCCTTTAAGAGGAAAAAAACCCACATCACACAAGATACAGCCAGTTTCATAGAACTAGAAATTCCAGAGCAGGTTAAATATGACGACTCAGAATCAGGACAAGAGATTCTCCCATTGCATTCTCATCTGAGCGGTTCAAACCTCCTGCTCTCATTAGAATCAAGTCATATTATTTACACAAGTTCTAGCATCGTGGTAATGGAAAAAACAAAACAAAACCAACCAGCCAGCCTCCCCATCTGCAAACAATCCCATATCAGTAGGTAAAGTCCTACAACAGCTTTGCCAAACCGTTTGGCAAACTGGGATTTCAACTCCAAATGATCTCACTGTATTTGAGGTCCATCCCAGGTCTGTGACACTTTCATCTCAGGCCCTAAATTACTGTTTAGAAGCAAAGAAAACAAATTGTGAACCACAAACAGAGGGCTGAGAACCCTGAATGATAGGACACATTGAGTGGTGGAACTGTAGAAAGTAGAGAAGATAAATTCTAGCGGGTGTCATGGAGCCATGGAACTTGCTCCCTACGAAACCGGTTAGGACTCTGGGGAAGCCTCCTCTCTCTGAGCAGACTGTCTCAGGGCAAGAAGCTTACGCAGCTTCCACCTTCCTGGGTCTGACTCCAGAGCATTCAGCATCCCCTGCCCCACCGTACACTTCCCACAGCAAGTCCCGCACAGGTGGGGTCCTGGGGAAGCCACAGGGTCCTGCACCCCAATTTCGCAGTCAGACGTGACTCTCAGCCAGACAGTAAAACAGAAGTTTATTAGATTACAGGAGCATGGTCTAAAACAGAGCTTGTAGGTACAGAGAATGGGACCCCTCGGCCGGGTCCATTCTGGGGAGGCAGGAAGACCAGAGCCTCATCTGGCTTCGCTCCATTTCCCCAGCCATCTCCAAACTGAACCTCCCTCCAGCCTCTCACCCAGCCTCTGTCCAGTTTCTCGGGCACAGGTGTCACCTGGCTCCAACATCCCTCCTGGGTTCTCATGTTACATGCTCAGATAGCTTCCCTCAAGGAAAGTCTCCCATCCCCAATGCAACCAGTCCCAATAAACCTCCCCTGCTACCTTCCCAGGTCAATACTCCCAACTCCCTGCTGTGCCACAGGCACCCACCCCGTGTTCGAAGAAAACATTGAGAACATTCCCACTTTGTCACAGTCACATACCCCTATTCCCACCACCGAGGTATTGGTGCAGCACACAGGGAAACTGAGGCACACACAGTATTCATGTAAAACTCACATAGGCTCACATACAACATAACAAGGGAAAATCCCCACTTCATCACACCCTCTATCCCCGCGCCTTCTCTGTTATATTTACATTGAGGAAAAAGGGTACAAGACACAACTGCTATTCAGCAGAACCCAGTGCAATCTGGGAACGAGGCAATCTGTCCCTAATGCAGGAACCTGGTGACTAAAATCACTGCAGTGGGAGGAAAAGTATAAACGTGATGCTCCAAAATTGGTTAGACTAGGAAAAGTGATGGAGGTTGTGTCCAGTGGTGAGGGAGCTGAGATGCCACAAATGCTGCCTTAAAGTTCACTACTTCGGAATTAGGAAAAGGGGGGAAAAAAAAAAATCTTTTCTGAGTCCTAGACAAGATTTTCATGGTGTTTATCTCCCTTGCATCTTCTCTGGTGATACATAAGAGAAAAGCTGTGATGGAAGGTCTCCCGCCCCCCAGTGTGGATTCTCTGATGGCAGGTAAGGTGTGAGTTGTCAATGAAGGTTTTCCCGCACTCACGGCAGTTGTAGGGTTTCTCACCTGTGTGGATCCTCCAATGTTTTAGAAGGGCTGAGTGCCAAGAGAAGGTTTTCCCACACTCATAGCATTTATAGGGTTTCTCCCTTGTGTGACTCCTCTGATGCGCAATGAGATTTGAATGCTGAGTGAAGGTTTTCCCACACTCGCAGCATCCATACGGGCGCTACCCTCTATGGATTCTCTGATGGCAAATAAGGTGCGAGCTCTCAGTAAAGGTTTTCCCGCACTCACAGCATCCATACGGGCGCTACCCTCTATGGATTCTCTGATGGCAAATAAGGTGCGAGCTCTCAGTAAAGGTTTTCCCGCACTCACAGCATCCATAGGGTTTCTCCCCTGTGTGGATCCTCTGATGGCGAATAAGAGTTGAGCGCTCAGTGCCGCACTCGCAGCATCCATAGGGTCTCACTCCAGTGTGGATTCTCTAATGGTGTGAGCTCCTCCTGAACTTTTTCCCACTCTCAAAGCCCGTGTTATTTTCTCTCTCCCAGTAAGGATTCTCTGCCCAAGCCGTGGCTTCCTTGAGGCCTTTGTGAATTTCCCGATAATGAACAGATATTCCAACTTTCTGCGCTAGCTGGTTCCCCTGACGCTTCTCTGGCCTGTGCTGCCCCTGAGAGCCTTTTCCCTGCTCACAACTCATGGACACACTCCCTTTGCATCTTTGCAACAACGCCCCACGTGCTTCCACTTCCTCCTCTTCCTGCTGAGGCGTCTGCTCCACAGTCTCTCTCACCATCCCCTCACCTGCTGGGACAGAGAAAGGAAAACCTCAGAAACCGGAAGGGAAAAGGGGGGAACAAGCCAAGACAGTAGCTGGAGATGGGGAAATTCAGTCCCTGATTTTTCTCCAAGGGGAAGAGAGGAGAGGATCAATTCTGCATCCAGTTCCCACCGAAACACTCAGAGAGAAGGGAGTCTGGGGAGAGAACTACTGCCAGGAGTTAGGATGGGTAGGAAGCCAGGAACAGTATCTGCCCTGAGGATAGGACACCTGCTGAGGACCACCCTGAAGCCAGAGACCTCACAAGGTCTTTGCTGGGAATCCCAGCTGTTTCCTTCAACAGCTGAGTAGGTTTAATGATCCCTCACCCATGCAGCTGCCTCTCAGGATCTCTCTTTCCTCTGAACCCTGGAAATCTGGGGCCCACGGCTCTTCCTCTTGTTCCAGCTGGGAGATGAAAAGTGGGAACCCTGCTCAGGGCAAAGAAAACCAGTGAGATCAGGTAACAAGCAAAAGAAGAAGTTACTCAACTTGTGCAGTAACAATGGTTCTTTGAGATGTGTCTCCCTATGGGTGCTCCACTGTAGATGCTAGCACGTTAAAAATAGTTGTGTAGACCGGTGGCTTTCCACACTACTGTGCCCCTTTCAGGGGTCTGATTTGTCTTGCGTACCTCCAAGTTACACCTCATTTAAAAACTACTTGCTTACAAAATCAGACATAAAATACAAAAGTGTCACCGCACACCATGATTTGCTGACTTGCTCATTTTTACCATATCATTATAAACTAAATAATTGGAATATAAATATTGTACTTACATTTCAATGTGTATTATATAGATCAGTATAAACAAGTCATTGTATGAAATTTTACTCTGTACTGACTTGGCTAGTGATTTTGCTGTAGCAACTCTGGAAGACCTCTGCGTACCCCAGGGGTACACATACCACTGGTGTAACCACTGCAGCTCAGGCTTAAGAGACTGAGCTCCAGCCCAATCTACAACATATTTGCAGTTACATACAGGCCACCAAGGCCAGTCTGGGGACCCAGACTGGGAGGGTCTCTCCCAAAGGCAGCGCAAACATCCCAATATGTGCTACTTCCGAGGCTTTGCTGTTTGGAAGGGTGTTCCCCACAGCTCCACCACTCTGAGACAGGGCATTTTGGAGGCAGCACCCTTGTGTGTCATGATGGCACCTCAGCGAGTCTCAATGATTTCAGACTCCTTATAAACACCGTCTCTTCTGGGGTGCTGCAGCCAGTAGGTATTTACAGCCACATGAGAGAGGCTTTGCATTGTCCAGTGTGCTGCATTCATACGCAGACAGTTCTCGATCGTGTTTCCATGTAAATGGAGACAGGCCTATGCTACTTCAACAGGAATTACACGTCCATCCCAGGAGAGGAATTCACTCCTTCACACCCAGTCAGTAACGAAGCACATTGAGAGGGAAGCTGACCCATGCTTATTTGTCATTAAAAAACCTACTAAATAAAGCCCCCATTCTCCAGAGGGAGACAAGTCAAAGTGAAGGGCTAGGAGCATGAATCATAAAATAACAAACACACGGGGTAAAAGGACCTCAAGGTGTCAGTTAGTCCATCCTCCAGCCGTGAGGCAGGACCAAGTATACACAGACCATCGGTTTAACCTCTTCTTCAAAACCTCCAGTGACCAGGATCCCACAACCTCTCTTGGCCCGTATTACACAGGAGGTCAGACTAGATGACCAAATAGTCTCCCTTGGCCTTAAAATGTCTTGATTGACAGAAGGAAGGACTTAGCACATGCCATTGTGCGTTGTGTCCCTCAGATGTGAACACCAGCATTTATTTGCAGGCACTCCAGCAGCGTGCACTGTGCCAGCTGTAGCTTTACATGAACAGTGGAGGGACTAGCTTGGCAGAGCTGTGACACCGAGAGAGGTGCACATGAAACCGGAAGGAACAGGTATTCCTCATTTCAGTGCGGAGTGGTGCAGGCAGCATCAATAAAGGCGCACAAGGGTGTGTTCTTGCCACAAGGTTTGTCAGCAGGCTGGTGCCATACATGCCTGGGGTCCCTGGGGCTCAGTGAGGCGTAAGTGAAGGCAAGGACTCAGAAGGAATCCTCATTGGAAGGATGAAGGGGTGGTGACATTATGAAAGTCCAAGATGGATTGTGTGCAGTAGGCTCAGGATCTGAGCACAGGCCGGGGGGAGGCAGCTTCTGTTCCCTACATTGGACCTAACCCCAAGTTTTGCCTTAGCAAAGAGACGGTGTCAGCGTTTGCACTGTCCTGCGCCGGTGCTCTGCTCCCAAAGTGTTCTGTAGCAGGGAGGGCAGAGCGCTGGTCTGCGTCTCACTGGCCTCTCGGGGTGTCGCTGAAACAGGGAAACGCTGAGGGTGTATTGTGAACCTTAACTCTTCATTTCCCCTTCTAAGAACTCAGGGGATGGGAATCCTTACCCAGCGAGGTCACGTTCTTGTAGTTCTCCTGCATGACATGTCTGTAAAGGGCGCTCTGAGCGGGGTCCAGCAGAGCCCACTCTTCCCTGGTGAAATACACAGCCACCTCCTCGAAAGTCACCAGTCCCTGAAAGAGAAAGGGCCCCCCACTCTGCACCTGCTGCCCAGTGACAACCCCACCGGTCACAGGGGAGAGGGCCAATCACATGGAAGCTCTGGGAGGCAGGCAGGCAGGATCACACTCCCTCCCCATCAGAGCAGCCAGGAGGCATCAGGGGGAGGGAAGAGAGAGACAGAGAGCCCCTCGCCCCTTCTAGCAGACAGAGATGGGAGGGGTCTTCACATTCAACACTCACCTACCTGCCAGAGGCTGATTCAGGTGATGGAGCCCCCTGGCAGATATCCCAACAGCCTCCCCAGTGCCAGCACTTGGATGGGATGGGATGGGGTGTCTTCCCCGGGCCTCATTGGCAGTTGCCCTCTGGCTAGTAGGTTCAGACTCCAGTATTGGAGGCTGGTACATTTCCCCAGCCCAGTTCAGGGGGCTGACAAATTAGGGAATTTCCACCCACAAACCCCATGGGTCTGTTGCTAGAATCTAGGCACCACCGTAAACAAATCCCAGCCGGTTTGTCACACCCTCTCCCTCTCTCCACCCTGGGTATTTCCTGCCCCCTCCCAGCTCCTGACTACCCCCAGAAGCACCCACCTCCTATGTCTTTACTGCCCTTCTCCCGCCAACAGGCCCACTGTGCCGAAGTGAGAATGTTCTTAATGTTGTCTCTGAATATTTTGTGGGTGCCTCAGTTTCCCCTATGCCTTTCTTAAGTATCTAGGTGTGGGGACCAGGGTGTGTGACTGTTGTAGAGCCCTAGAGGGCCAGTGTGATGGTGTCTGCACAGAGAATGGCCAACACCCTGTCTCCTGGTAACTGATGGCCTGGGCCCCTCCTCCCCTGCAAGGTGCCAACTGAAGGTGTTGGAGAACAAAGAGATCAGGTGGTCTCCTAGCCCAGGAAATAGACAGAGGCCAGAGCAGGGGCTGGAGGGAGTTTCAGTTTCAAGCTGGCTGGGAAAATGGAGGGAGGCCCAGAACTGGGTTCCGGGCTCCCTAACCCTCCCACGATGGACCTGACTTAGGGCTCCTGTTTCCTGTACCTAGAAGCTCTGGTCTGGACCGTGTTCCTGTCATCTAATAAACCTTCTGTTTTACTGGCTGGCTGAGAGTCACGTCTCACTGCGGAGTTGGGGAGCAGGGCCCTCTGGCTTCCCCAGGACCCCGCCTGGGCAGACTCGCTGTGGGAAGCCACCATGTGGGAAGGGGCTTGCTGTGAATGCTCGAGGTCAGGCCCAGGAAGGTTGAAGCCCTGGTGACAGTCTGCTCAGAGAGAGGAGGCTCCCCCAGAGTCCTGACTGCCCTCGTATGGAGCAGTTCCAGAGCATCGCCCGGGGACACCGTGACAACTGACAAATTAGGGAATTGCCACCCACAAATCCCATGGGTCTGTTGCTAGAATCTAGGCCCCACCGTAAACTAATCCCAGCCCGTTTGTCACACCCTCTCCCCATCCCTTTCTCCACCCTGGGTATTTCCTTCTCCCTCCCACCTCCTAACCACCCTCAGAAGTACCCACCTCCTATGGCTTTACAGCCTTTCTGCTGCCAACAGGAGCCCACCAGCAACTGCCCGATAATCCCTATCTGAGCTGGCCCCACGGCAGCCATCTCTCTTCCCTGGGAGGATGGGACGTGACACTGCAGCCTGTCAGGGCATGAAGGGGACGTGTCAGAACAGGACAGTCACGTCACATCACAATTCCCCCCGGCTCTTTCCTCGCAGATGGATGTTCTCGACTCTGTCATGCAAATAAGAGAAATATTCAAAACACAATTAGTAATGGGACGGGGGGAAGACACGGGACTTGAACTACCCAGACACCTGTTAGAAAAGGAATTCAAACAGACACAAAGTGTCCAATGAGCTCTTGGAATGTGTTGGGGACACGTTTGCTTCAGAAGATGGACGTAGTAACCAGGGGGACAGGCATTTCAGGGTTGATGCTGACTAACCGGTGGGAGGACAGGACAATGGACTGTGAAAAGACTCCGTACTGCCACTGACTCATGGACGCTGTGACACTACCGAGTAAGGTGGTCTTGTCACCCGATACTCAACATTACCTGGGACTTCTTGTAACTTTCCATGGGAAGGGAAGGGTGGGGCAAGAGGTCAAGTTTGAGAAACAAAAGATTCCTGCCTTGTGTAAATCCCATTTAAGGGTGGAGAGAAAGGCAAACGAGACTCCTCTTCTCCGTGGCCTGTCTGCCCAAGAAGAAAGACTGCTAAAGCCACCTGAAGCCAAGGCCAGGAGGGAGTCCAGACTGAGACAGGGGTCCAGTCTGAACAGAAACATAACTGGAATTCTGAACCATAGAAACTTTGCAACCTGCCTCAAATAACATTTAGGGTAAAAAATTACATTGTGTAACCTGTTTTTAAGTAGATTGAGCTTAACTTGCATATTCTGCTTTGTTCTGTCTGTTCTCTCTTACATTCACTTAAAATTCACCTTTTGTGGTTAATAAACTTCTTTCTTGTTTATAATATAACCCAGTTTATGTAATTTAACGGGGGGGGGAGGGGAGAAGTTGTGCATATCTCCCTCTACATTGATGGAGGGGACGATTTTCATAAAACCTTTGGGTCTGTACCCCTTAAAAGGAGCGGGCACCAGAGTGTTGGGGCATTTCTTAATTCTGCTTAAAGGTACATACAACATTTCTTTAATCCAGTCTTATTTTTACAATATAATTCATTCTATTTTCACAGCTGCAATTTAAGCCCATTGTCCTTGTCCTGAGACGTTAATGAGAACAATTTTTCTCCTTCCTCCTTGTAACAACCTTTTACATGCTTGAAAACTTATGTCCCCTCTCTTCTCTTCTCCATACTAAACACATCCAAGTTTTTCAATCTTCCCTCATAGACTTTTCAACATTTTTGTTGCTCTTCTGTGAACTTTCTCCAAATCTTTCCTGAAATGTGGCACCCAGAACTGGACACAATACTCCACCTGAGGCCTAATCAGCACAGAGCAGAGCGGAAGAATGACTTATTGTGTCTTGCTTACAACACTCCTGCTAATATAGCCCAGAATCAAGTTCGCTTTTTTTTGCAACAGGGTTACCCCGTTGACTCATATTTAGCTTGTGATCCACTATGACCCCCAGCACCCTTTCGGCAGTGCTCCTTCCTAGGCAGTCATTTCCCATTCTGTATGTGTGCAACTGATAGGTCGTTCCTAAGTGGAGCACTTTACATTTGTCCTTATTTGGTCAGAGAAGGGCAATTAAAATGATTAGGGGTTTGGAACAGGTCCCATATGAGGAAACATTAAAGAAGCTGGGACTTTTCAGCTTGGAAAAGAGGAGACTAAGGAGGGATATGATAGAGGTCTATAAAATCATGAGTGATGTGCAGAAAGTGAATAAGGAAAAGTTATTTACTTGTTCCCATATTACAAGAACTAGGGGCCACCAAATGAAATTAATGGGCAGCAGGTTTAAAACAAATAAAAGGAAGTTCTTCACACGCCGCACAGTCAACCTGTGGAACTCCTTGCCTGAGGAGGTTGTGAAGGCTAGGACTATAACGGGGTTTAAAAGAGAACTAGATAAATTCATGGAGGTTAAGTGCATTAATGGCTATTAGCCAGGATGGGTAAGGAATGGTGTCCCTAGCCTCTGTTTGTCAGAGAGTGGAGATGGATGGCAGGAGAGAGATCACTCCCTTGGGGCACCTGGCATTGGCCACTGTGGGCAGATAGGATGCTGGGCCGGATGGACCCTTGGTCTGACCCAGTACGGCCATTCTTATGTTCTTAAATTTAATCCTATTTACTTCAGACCATTTTGTCCAGATCATTTTAAATTTTAATCCTATCTTCCAAAGCACTTGCAACCCCTCCCAGCTTGGTGTGGTCCACAAACTTTTTAAGTGTCCTCTCTATGCCATTATCTATATCACTGACAAAGATATTGAACAGAACCGGACCCTGAACTGATCCCAGTGGGACCCCAATCGATATGCCCTTCCAGCTTGAGCGTCAACCACTGAGAACCACTCTCTGGGGACAGTTTTCCAACCAGCTACGCACCCACTTAATGGTAGTTCTGTTCCAGTTGTACTTCTCTACTTTATTTAGGAGAAGGTCATGCAAGACAGCATCAAAAGCATTACTGAAGTCACGATATACCATGTCTACCGCTTCCCCTCTATCCACAAGCTTGTTATCCTGTCAGAAAAAAAACATTAGGGTGCTTTGACACAATTTGTTCCTCACAAATCCATGCTGACTGTTACTTATCACCTTATTATCTTCTACGTGTTTGCTAAATGATTGCTTAATTATTTGTTCCATTATCTTTCCGGGGAATTAAAAGAAGCTGATTGGTCTATAATTCCCCAGGTTGTCCTTAACTATTCAGGTAATAATTATTAATGAAGAAGAGGAAGAAACAGACACCACAATAGGGAAAGAACAGGATACAAAATATGTAGATACATTAGATATATTAAAGTCAACCATTAAATTAGCCTTAGCTCAAGGAATTAGCTGAGGCAATCTGGGAAACATTACCAATCATCTTTGAGAACACCTGGAGAACGGTGAAGACTGGAGAAGGGCAAACATTGTACCCATCTTTTAAAACAGAACTGGGAATAAAGTCAAGCCTTCCTTAGATACCTGGAATGAACAAATTATTAAACAATCAATTTGCAAGCACCTAGAGGACAGGAATGTGATAATTTAAAGCCAGCCTGGATTTTCAAAAACAAATAATGCCAAGTCAATCTCATTTCCTGCTTTCACAGGGGTACTGGACTTACGGATCCACGGGACACTGTAGATAGGACATATCTTGATTTTGGTCTGGCTTTTGACACAGGCCCCCATGACATTCTCACAGTGAACCAGGGAAATGTGGTGCACATGAAAGTGTTATAAAATGGGTGAAAATGTTGTTGGAAGACTGTACTCAGACAGTAATCATTAGCGGTTCACTGTCCAATGGGAGGATGTATACAATGGGGTGCCCAGGGGCCAGTCCTGGATCTGATATAGTCAATATTTTCACTCATTACTCGGATAACGGACTGGAGAGCATGCTGTCTAAATATGCAGATAGCAGCAGCTGCGAGGGGCTGCAAGCGTGTTGGAGGACAGGATTAGAATTCAGGATAACATTTACACACAGGAGAAATGGGCTGAATGAACAAGATGAAATTCAATAAAGACAAGTGAAAGTACTAGACTTAGGTAAGCAAAACCAAATGCACCACTACAAAGTGGGGAGTAGTTGGGCAGGGGTTAGTACTACTGAAAATGATCGGGGGCTACAGTGGATCACAAACTGAATCTGAGTCAATTGTGAAAAACTGGATGAAGCACCAGACTACATTAGCAAGAGAGGCAGTGGAATCCCTATCACTGGAGGTTTTTAAGGACAGGTAAGACAAACACCTGAGTGCCGGGGGCCGGACTAGCTGCCCTCTCACGGTTCATTTCAGCCCCACAGTTCTACGACTCTATGCGGGGGTGTCATAAACAGATAGCTAAGGGTTAATGTCTCTTTCACCTGAAGCACCTGACCAGAGGACCAATCAGGAAACCGGATTTTTTCAACTCTGGGTGGAGGGAAGTTTGTGTCTGGGTCTTTGTTTTCTGTCTGCCTGTTTTCTCTGAGCTTTGGAGAAGTAGTTTCTGTTTTCTACTCTTCTGTTTCTAAGTGTAAGGACAAAGAGATCAGATAGTAAGTTATATGGTTTCTTTTCTTTGGTATTTGCATGAATATAAGTGCTGGAGTGCTCTGATTTGTATTCTTTTTGAATAAGGCTGTTTATTCAATATTCTTTTAAGCAATCGACCCTGTATTTTGTCACCTTAATACAGAGAGACCATTTGTATGTATTTTTTCTTTCTTTTTATATAAAGCTTTCTTTTAAGACCTGTTGGAGTTTTTTTTTTCTTCAGGGAAATTGAGTCTGTACTCACCAGGGAATTGGTGGGAGGAAGAAATCAGGGGGAGATCTGTGTGTGTTGGATTTGCTAGCCTGATTTTGCATTCCCTCTGGGTGAAGAGGAAAGTGCTTTTTGTTTCCAGGGCTGGGAACGGAGAGGGGGAGTCACTCTGTTTGGATTCACAGAGCTTGTGTCTGTGTATCTCTCCAGGAGCACCTGGAGGGGGGAAGGGAAAAGATTATTTCCCTTTGTTGTGAGACTCAAGGGATTTGGGTCTTGGGGGTCCCCAGGGAAGGTTTTTCAGGGGGACCAGAGTGCCCCAAAACACTAATTTTTTGGGTGGTGACAGCAAGTACCAGGTCCAAGCTGGTAACTAAGCTTGGAGGTTTTTTCATGCTAACCCCCATATTTTGGACGCTAAGGTCCAAATCTGGGACTAAAGGTTATGACAGGGGGAAATGTTTGGCCACTTTATTACAGCACTGACCGGCCCCTTCCACGAGCACTAAACCACCGAGACATTTTGAAACCCTCCTAGTAACAAGGCCTGGGAACCGGATGGGAGAGAAGCGCAGAACAAAAAGAAGTGACCCTGGGGGATTCCCCCTGACACTGTCTCCAGGGCAGAACACTCCCACAGCAGGGGGAACAGGGAGAGTCAGGAACTTGCTTTTCCTCTTCCTGCACTCACCTTGCTCACAGGAAAGTGAATCTGCCCAGGGATGCGGCAATAAGTGTGTGGGGATCTGGGAATCTCTCCCCCCAATTATTCCTCCCACTGCCCTTTTCAGTCTCCCTTCCCCTGTCTCTCCCCCTCTGGCTGACAGGCAGTCCTGGGGGTTTGCTCTCCTATGGCTGGATTGGCTCCTGCAATTGCTAAGGGGGGAGAGATGTGGGGTGAGGAAGGGCTGTTTGTGCAGAGTCACTCTCATGCCCAGACCCTGAGGTCTCTATGAATCACCTGGCATCTCTGGCTCAGATGTCAGTGTGGGCAGAGCCTTGCGTTGACCTATAGGGCTAATTACAGCAAGAGAAAATCCTCACCTTGGCTGGCACAGGAAGCTTCACTCATGGTCACTCCCCTGCCCCGATCCCACTGGGGGAGCAGCAGCTGCTCAGCCTGGGCTCCCAGACCACAATCGGGAAACAGCGTCTGACCCACAAAGCTCAACCCCAATATCCTGAGCAGAGAAAGAGATAGAGAGAAACGGAGTCACTTTCCCCCCTTTGGCAACAACTGAAACCCCCTCCCCACCAGGACATGCCCTGATCTTATCTGCCCCCATGTTAATCTGGAGTCACTCCCTGTTCTGCCTTGCAGTGACTCCGGATTAACACAAGTCTACCAGAAACGTGGCTCAGGAAGGAAGCAGCCAGACTCCTTTTAAAGGGATCATTGCAGCCGAGGGATCGAACCTCCGTCCGCCCCCCTCGCTCCCCATGTGCTGAGAGGGATTCACAGGAACAGCTTCCCATCCCCGCCGCCTGATCCCCCCCATCTCACACCCTCTGCCCCCTCCCCGACCCCCCATTTCACACCCTCTGCTCCTCCCCCATCCGACTCCTCCATCTCACACCCTCTGCCCTCTCCTCAACCCTCCATCTCTGACTCCCCCATTTCACACCCTCTGCCCCCTCCCTGACCCCCCCATTTCACACCCTCTGCTCCTCCCCCATCCCTGACCCCTCCATCTCACACCCTCTGCCCCCTCCCCCATCTCTGACTCCCCCATTTCACAGCCTCTGCCCCCTCCCTGATCCCCCTCATTTCACACCCTCTGCCCCACCCCCACCTGACCCCGATTTCACACCCTCGGCCCTGCCCCCACCCCTGGCTCTGGGAGTCTCTGTCCGACTGGGCTGTGGCTGGGTGAGGGGGGGCTGTAGCTGGGATGGGGGGGCTGTGGGAGCCCGTGGGGGGGAGGAAAGGAGAGCTGGAGGTGCCAGGGGGAAGCGGGAGGGTGGGGCGGCTGTGGCTGTAGCTGGGATGGGGGGGCTGTGGGAGCCTGTGGGGGGGGGAAGATGAGCTGGGCGCGCAGATGGGGCTGTGGCGGGCGGGGCCCGTGGGGGGCGGGGGGGCTGTGGCCGGGCGGGGGGGCTGTGGGAGCCCATGCGGGGGAGGAAAGACACACTGGGGGTGCCGGTGGGGAGCGGGGGGATAGGAGGGCTGTGGCTGGGCAGGGGGGGAAGGAAAAACATGCTGGGGGGAGGCGGGAAGGTGGGGGGCTGTCGCAGAGCAGAGGGAGCTGTGGGAGCCCGTGGGGGGGGGCGGGAAGATGCGCTGGGCGTGCCAGGGAGGAAGTGGGGGGATGGGGGGGCTGTGGCCGGGCGGGGCCCGTGGGGGGACGGGGGGGCTGTGGGAGCCCGTAGGGGGGAGGGGGACGGTCCCAGACACCCGCGGGGGGGCGGGTTCGCCGTGGGGGCCCCACGTCCCGGGACTGCAGCGCCTCGCGCCCAGCACACCCGACTCTGCCGGTTACCGCGGGCGACCCCCGAATCGCTGACGTCACTTCCGCTCCTGGCCCCGCCCTGCGAGCGGAGCCTGTCGCGCCCAAAGCGGCGCCCGCTGGGTCCGCGGGGGCTGATGGGAGTTGTAGGCCCGGCGCACTACAACTCCCACAAGCCCCTGCGTTACCCCGCCCTGCGCCCCTCCCCCCGGTGGGGGCTTCCATCTGGGCGGCCTAGGCCAGGAACTTCCGGTTCCAAATGAGGCGCGTGGTTAACTGGGCGGCTTCTTAACAGGGCCGCCCGCCCGCCCGCCCTGCCTCGGCTCCCTGCGCCGTTAGCGTAACCGTCGCCCGCCGTGCGCCGCTAGCGTAACCGCCAGCCCCCCGCCCTGCCTCGGCTCCCTGCGCCGTTAGCGTAACCGCCAGCCGCCCGCCCTGCCTCGGCTCCCTGCGCCGTTCGCGTAACCGTCGCCCGCCGTGCGCCGCTAGCGTAATCGCCAGCCGCCCGCCCTGCCTCGGCTCGCTGCGCCGCCGGCGTAAACAACGGCCGAAATGCGCCGCTGGCGTAACCGCCAGCCGCCCTGCCTCGGCTCCCTGCGCCGCTAGCGTAACCGCCAGCCGCCCGCCCTGCCTCGGCTCCCTGCGCCGTTAGCGTAACCGCCAGCCGCCCGCCCTGTCTCGGCTCCCTGTGCCGTTAGCGTAACCGCCAGCCGCCCGCCCTGCCTCGGCTCCCTGCGCCGTTAGCGTAACCGCCAGCCGCCGTCCGCCGCTAGCGTAACTGCCAGCCGCCCGCCCTGCCTCGGCTCCCTGCGCCGCTGGCGTAACGGCCGCCCCCCGCCCTGCCTCGGCTCGCTGCGCCGCTGGCGTAAACAACGGCTGTAATGCGCCGCTGGCGTAACCGCCGCCCGCCCTGCGTCCTCCCTGCGCCGTTAGCGTAACCGCCGCCCGTCTTGCCTCAGCTCCCTGCGCCGCTAGCGTAACCACCGCCGGCCCTGCGCCGCTGGCGTAACGGGCGCCCGCCCGCCCTACCTCGACTCCCTACGTCGCTGGCGTAAGGACCGGCCGCCCGCTCTGCGTCGGCTCCCTGCGCCGCTAGCGTAACCACCGCCGGCCCTGCGCCGCTGGCGTAACGGGCGCCCGCCCACCCTACCTCGACTCCCTACGTCGCTGGCGTAACGACCGCTTGCCCTGCGCCGCTGGCGTAAGGACCGGCCGCCCGCCCTGCGTCGGCTCCCTGCGCCGCTAGCGTAACCACCGCCAGCCCTGCGCCGCCGACGTAAGCACCACACCTCCTGCGCCGCTGGGGTAACCGACAGCCGCCCTGCGGCACCGGC
Source organism: Gopherus flavomarginatus (assembly GCF_025201925.1). Taxonomy (NCBI): domain Eukaryota; kingdom Metazoa; phylum Chordata; order Testudines; family Testudinidae; genus Gopherus; species Gopherus flavomarginatus. Next base: position 18,214,488 of record NC_066639.1, on the reverse strand, counting down.
GTAACCGCGGCCCGAACCGCCCCCGCCGAGAGCCACGGAGGGAACCCAGGAGTCCTGGCCCCCAGCCCCACCCCTGCTCTGACCCAGCAGCCCCCACTTCCCTCCCAGAGCCGGGGCCAGAATCGTTCCATCTCCCTGCGCAAGACTCCAGCTGTTGAACATGTGGAGCGGGCTGGGGGGGATAAAAACTCTCCGAACACGGCACCGGTTCTGGCCTTGCTTAGCGGCTATAATTTCCCACCCGGGTTTTCCTTCTCCTCCCGAGTCCGAGGAAAGAACCCAACAGAGAAGGGTCGTCCCTTGGGCACAGATCCGAGACCCAACACCTCCCCCGGGCAAAAAAAAAAATCCAGCGGCTCCAACCCGGGGAGAAGTGGAGGGAAGAACAGAACGAAAAAGGAAACGAAAAGAAAAAACGAGGTCTTTGTACAAGGCCGGAGGAGGGGGGGGGGGCAGAGTCTTGTAAAACCAGACCACCACCCCCGGCCTGATCGGACACGTCCATCCGCGCGCCGTGAAGCTGCACACCCCCTTTCTTTGTCCCGCTGCCGGATAAGCTCCGCCCTCCGAGTCAGTCCCCGCCCATTCTTGGCACAGGGCCGGGTGTGGGGGGGAGTAGGTTGGTGGGGAATTGGGGGGGGTGACCCCCCCTCCGCTCTTCTCCAGAGTTCAGGAATCGGTGGCAGAGTCCACGTGGTGGTGATGGTGGCAGTGGTGGGATCCGGCGGAGGTCAGGGGCCAACGCCTGAAGAAAGGAGGTGCTGACGTCACCAGAGGCGGTGCTGATGGAGGTTCCGGCTCAGCACCGACCGCACGTCCGCTGTGAACCTGGGGAGGGGAAGGGAAGCGTTAGGAGGGAACCCAGGAGTCCTGGCTCCCAGCCCCCTCTCCTAATTAACCAGACCCCTTTGAGCGAGGGACCCCTAGGTACCAGCACAGAGACTGTGCAGTTTCAAAGGATCCACCTTGCTGGATCACCACCTAATAATTGACCTGGGGAACTCCTCGCCACAGGACATCGCGACCGCCAAAAATGTAATGGGATCGGGAAAATAAAGTTCCTGGAGGGTGGATCAGTCAACAGTTAGTAACCCAGGCAGGTGGAGACGCGACTCCAGAGAGGAGGGCGCCCGGCAGGGTGGTGCCGCAAGGATTCAGGGCTCGGCCCCACACAGGAGCATCCTGCTCAGTCAGCCTGGGCTCTGTGGCGTGGGTCGGGGGGTCTGTCGGATACTGAGGCATCAGGGTCCAACCCTTCTGCCTGCGACCGCCTGGATCTCCAGCTCAGAACAGTGCGGGGTTTTAAGCGGAGCCAGGGAGAGAACTCAGGAGTCCTGGCTCCCAGACCCCATGCTCTAACCCACCAGCCCCCACTCGCCTCCCAGAGCCGGGGAGAGAACAGGAGTCCTGACTCCCAGCCCCCCCGTACTCTAACCCACCAGCCCCCACTTCCCTCCTGGTGCTGGGAGGGAATCCAGGAGGCCTGGCTCCCAGCCCCTCGTCCCCTCCCTAGAGAACCCCGGCGTCCTGGCCCCCAGCCCCCGGCGGGTACCTCAGGGCGTCCAGCATGGGCAGCAGGTTGAGCAGGGCCGTGTCGCTGGGGTCGCTGAACCACGACTTGATGGGGATGGCGTTGTCTAGGAGAGAGGGACAGACGGACGCCTCTTAAAGGGGCGGCGCTGGCCAACTGGGGAAGGGGAGGTGTACATCCTCCTCCCCCCCCGCAGTACCACATACCCAGATGCTGCCCCACCTCCCGTACCCCAGCAGAACCCTGGGGGGGGGTCATCTCTGTGGCTCATGATCCCTCCCCATCCATTTGGGGTGAGCCACTTCTCTTCAGTCAGGACATTAGCGCAATCAGGAGGCAGCTGGGGGTTAGAGCAGGGGGGGCTGAGAGCCAGGACTCCTGGGTTCTCTCCCCAGCTCTGGGAGGGGAGTTGGGGCTGGTGGGTCAGAGCAGGGGAGGCTGGGAGCCAGGACTCCTGGGTTCTCTCCCTGGCTCTGGGAGGGGAGTGGGGGCTGGTGGGTCAGAGCAGGGGGGGCTGGGAGCCAGGACTCCTGGGTTCTCTCCCCGGCTCTGGGAGGGGAGTGGGGGCTGGTGGGTTAGAGCAGGGGGGCTGGGAGCCAGGACTCCTGGGTTCTGTCCCAGCCCTGGGAGGGGAGTCGGGGCTAGCGGGCGGCAGGGGGGGCCGGGAGCCAGGACTCCTGGGTTCTCTCCCGGCCCCGAGAGGGGCGTGGGGGCTAGGGGGTAGTGCGGGGGGCTGGCTCGTACCTGGATGGCTCCGGTAGGCGCCCGGCGAGTTGTCCAGGATGACGACACTCGACAGGTCACTGTGCACCACCGACAGGTCCTTGATGTAGCTGCCCAGCTCCAAAGTGCAGTGCTGGGGAGGGGGAGAGGCGGGGGCGTGGGGGGTGAGTGGCTACTAACCCCTAGGGTGCCCCCCCCAGTGCCCCAGCCCACACTCCTCCCCCCCACCAGGGCCATGCTGGGAGATTAGGAGGACGGGGGGGGGAATGCAGGGGCACCCCAGCAGCCACCCAGCAGGCAACTGGCTGCTCCCTCTCACCAGCTGAAGCCACGCCCTCTTCTCCTTAGCTCTTCTAACCAAAGCCCCGCCCCAGCTCCCTGTAAGCGCCGCCCCATCCCCTGCTCCCCGAAAGCCCTGCCCCCAGACTCCCTATGCTCTGCCCCAGCCCCTTCACCCTGCTCCCCCTAGCCCCCACTGATTTCTCTAAGCTCCACCCCCAGTCCCCCTGCTCTCCAAAGCTACGCCCCCTACCCCATCTAAGCTCCACCCCCAGTCCCCCACTCCAAAGCCACGCCCCCAGCTCCACCTAAGCTCCACCCCATCCCTCCTCTGCTCTCCAAAGCCACGCCCCCAGCTCCACCTAAGCTCCACCCCATCCCTCCTCTGCTCTCCAAAGCTACGCCCCCAGCTCCACCTAAGCTCCACCCCATCCCTCCTCTGCTCTCCAAAGCCACGCCCCCAGGTCCACCTGAGCTCCACCCCATCCCTCTTCTGCTCTCCAAAGCCACGCCCCCAGGTCCACCTGAGCTCCACCCCATCCCTCCTCTGCTCTCCAAAGCCACGCCCCCAGCTCCACCTAAGCTCCACCCCATCCCTCCTCTGCTCTCCAAAGCCACGCCCCTAGCTCCACCTAAGCTCCACCCCATCCCTCCTCTGCTCTCCAAAGCCACGCCCCCAGCTCCACCTAAGCTCCACCCTATCCCTCCTCTGCTCTCCAAAGCCACGCCCTCAGCTCCACCTAAGCTCCACCCCATCCCTCCTCTCCAAAGCCACACCCCCAGCCACACCTAGGCTCCACCCTCAGTTCCCCCCACTCTGCTCTCCAAAGCCACACCCCAGCTCCATCTAAGCTCCACCCCAGCCCCCCCTCCAAAGCCACACCCCCAGCCACACCTAGGCTCCACCCTCAGTTCCCCCCACTCTGCTCTCCAAAGCTACACCCCAGCTCCATCTAAGCTCCACCCCCAGCCCCCCTCTCCAAAGCCACACCCCCAGCCACACCTAAGCTCCACCCTCAGTTCCCCCCACTCTGCTCCCCAGACCCCACCCCTCCTTCCCCATCGTCCCTCCCCTGCCATCTCTGCACCCCCCACTCACCTGCCGGTAATACCTTCTCTTGAGGATACTCCTGTTGTTGTCCAGCTTGTCGGCCACCGCGGAGCCGTAGATCTCCATGCTGGCCGTGAACACCACCAGCTCGTACCACTGGCTCACCTGGCATGGGGCGGGGGGGGAGGAAATCAGTGCAGGATGGAGACCTCCACCTCCTCCCAGCGGGGTGGTGGAGGGGCAGCCAGATACCCCCATGGGCCCCCGAGAGAGCAGTCATGATGGCAGTGTCTTTGGGCACACATGCATGGTCATGGCAGTCCAGTTCTATGGAGGGCAGGGGGTCTAGTGGTTAGAACAGGGGGGGCTGGGAGCCAGGACTCCTGGGTTCTCCCCCCGGCTCTGGGAGGGGAGTGGGGGCTGGTGGGTCAGAGCAGGGGGGGCTGGGAGCCAGGACTCCTGGGTTCTCTCCCCAGCTCTGGGAGGGGAGTGGGGGTGGTAGGTCAGAGCAGGGGAGGTTAGGACCCAGGACTCCTGGTTTCCATCCCTTGGCTCTGCCACCAGCCTGCTTGGGTAAGTTCCTTCCCCTCTGTGCCTCTCACACTCGGTCTAGACCGATCTCTTTGGGGAACGACTCATCTACCTGCACACACAACACCCAGCGACAGTCTACGGTATCACTTGAAAAGCCATAATCTGCTGACTATCACCGTCCTGTTCAACTGTGCTCCCCAACGCTGCCTAAGCCGTGATGAGATTTTACTGCGTCTCTGGTACTGAAACACATTGCGAGTCAAGAGAGGACTGGCCACAGGTGTTAGACAACCAGTCGCTAGGGCAGAGTCTGGGGGTTTCCCTCAGGAACAGCAGTTGTTTGCAACTCTGAACCGTTCGTCCCACGGAATGAAACATTTCAAAAGTTTACAACTGAACGTTAACTTAATACAGCTTGGAAACTTCACTGTCACTGTAGCTCCAGGCAGCAAGTGCTCTGTGCATTACCCAGTGTTGACCCACGGTGTCACTATTTTTCTCTGAGAGAAATCCTCTGTGCATTACCTGGCGTGGCCACACAGTGTCACTGTTGCCTTGTGAGGGAAATGTTCTGTGCATTACCCTGCGTGGCCATACGGTGTCACTGTTGCTCCATGATAGAAATGCTCTGTGCATTACCCTGTGTGGCCCCAGGGTGTCACTCTTGCTCCATGCAAGAAATGCTCTGTGCATTACCCACGTGGCCACACTGTCACTGTTCTACCGTGAGGGAAATGCTCTGTGCATTACTCGTTGCGGCCACACTGTGTCACTGTTGCTCCATGATAGAAATGCTCGGTGCGTTATCCTGCATGGCCACACCATGTCACTGTAGCTATGTGCAGGAAATGCTCTGTGCATTACACCACGTGTTCACACGGTGTCACTGTTGCTCCATGTAGGAAATGCTCTGTGCATTACCCTGCATGGTCACACCATGTCACTGTTGCGCCATGCGGGAAATGATCTGTGCATTAACCTGCGTGGCCACACAGTGTCACTGTTGCTCTGTGAGAGATATCCTTAGTGCATTACCCTGCGTGGCCACACAGTGTCACTGTTGGTCCATGCGGAAAATGCTCTGTGCATTATCCAGTGTGGCCACATGGTGTCACTATTTTTCTATGAGACAAATCCTCTGTGCATTACCTGGCGTGGCCACACAGTGTCACTGTTGCTCTGTGAGGGATATCCTTCATGCGTTACCCAGCGTGGTCACATTGTGTCACTGTAGCTCCAGGCAGGAAATGTTCTGTGCATTACCCCGCGTGGCCACACGGTATCACTGTTGCTCCATGCGGGAAATGCTCTGTGCATTATCCAGTGTGGCCACACCGTGTTACTGTTGCTCCATGCAGGAAATGATCTGTGCATTACCCTGCGTGGCCACATGGTGTCACTGTTGCTCCATTCGGAAAATGCGCTTGGCATTACCCTGCATGGCCACACGGTGTCACTTTAGCTATATGCAGGATATGATCTGTGCATTACCCTGCGTGGCCATACGGTGTCACTGTTGCTCCATGCGGGAAATGCTCTGTGCATTACCCTCTGTGGCCACACGGTGTCACTGTTCCTCCGTCAGAGAAACGCTCTGTGTATTACCCTGCATGGCCACGTGGTTTTAATATTCCTCTGTGGGGGACATCCTTACTGCATTACCCTGCGAGACCACACGGTGTCACTCTTGCTCTGTGATGGAAATGCTCTGTGCATTAACCAGTGTGGCCAGACGGTGTCACTATTTTTCTATGAGAAATCCTCTGTGCATTACCTGGTGTAGCCACACAGTGTCACTGTTGCTCTGTGAGGGATATCCTTCATGCATTACCCAGCGTGGTCACTCTGTGTCACTGTAGCTCCAGGAAGGAAATGCTCTGTGCATTACCCCGCGTGGCCACACGGTATCACTGTTGCTCCATGCGGGAAATGCTCTGTGCATTACCCTGTGTGGCCACATGTTGTCACTGTTGCTCCATTCGGGAAATGCTCTGTGCATTACCCTGCGTGGCCACATGGTGTCACTCTTGCTCCATTCAGGAAATGCTCTGTGTATTACCCTGCGTGGCCATACGGTGTCACTGTTACTCCATGAGGGAAATGCTCTGTGCATTGCCCGACCTGGCCACACAGTGTCACTGTTGCTTCATGCGGGAAATGCTCTGTGCATTAGCCCACGTGGCCACACTGTGTCACTGTTCTACCGTGAGGGAAATGCTCTGTGCATTACTCGTCGCGGCCACACTGTGTCACTGTTGCTCCATGATAGAAATGCTCTGTGCGTTATCCTGCATAGCCACATGGTGTCACTGTAGCTATATGCAGGAAATGCTCTGTGCATTACCCCACCTCTTCACACGGTGTCACTGTAGCTATATGCAGAAAATGCTCTGTGCATTACCCCACGTGTTCACACGGTGTCACTGTTGCTCCATGCGGGAAATGCTCTGTGCATTACCCTGCGTGGCCATACGGTGTCACTGTTCCTCCGTCAGAGAAACGCTCTGTGTATTACCCTGCATGGCCACATGGTTTTAATATTCCTCTGTGGGGGATATCCTTACTGCATTACCCTGCGAGACCACACGGTGTCACTCTTGCTCTGTGAGGGAAATGCTCTGTGCATTACCCTGTGTGGCCACACGGTGTCACTGTAGCTCCAGGCAGGAAATGCTCTGCGCATTAATAGGATGGAGCAGGGACTGTCTGTGTGGGGGATGGGAGAGCAGGGGGTGACTTTAGGTGAGGGACAGGACCTAAGCCTGTAACTCGAGCTAGGCAGGAGGGAGGGGGTCAGCACCTTTGCTGCGAAGCTGGACACAGGAAGGGGCCGGCTGGAGGGAGTTGGGTTAGTTCAGTTTCAGTTTTGGGCTGAGTGGTTGGAATTCAGGGAATCCCAAACTGGGGACTAAACTTCCTGAAGCCCCAGAAGGACTCAGCTGGGGGCCTGGTTGTGCCCAAAAGCTCTGCAGTATCCTTTGTTCCTGTTGGCCAAAAAAACCCTTCTGTTTTACTGCCTAGCTGAGAGTCACTATGAGTCCCAGGAAGAGGGGTGCAGGACTGGACTCCCGCACACTCCGTGACACCCCCTAAGCCCCTCCAGGACCCCTGAAGCCTGGACGTAGGTATCTGTGCCCCCCACCAAAACCCCCTAAGCTCTCCCCAGGATCCCTATATCCTGGACGTAGGTATCTGTGCACGCTCACGAACCCACTGATCATCCCAGCGACCCCTACAGCATGGACGTAGGTATCAGCACCCCCAAAATGCCCCAAAGCAATCCCGGGATGCCTACAGCCTTGATATAGGTATCTGTGCCCCCCCCCCAACCTCCTTATACCCCCAGAACTCCTCCAGCCTGGACGTAGCTATTTCTGCCCACCAGGAACCCCCTAAGCCCCCCCACCAGGACTTCTCCAGCGTGGACATAGGTATCTCTGCCCTCCACAAGCCCCCTAAAACCCCTAGGGCCCCCTCCAGCCTGGCTGTAGGTATATGTACCCCCCACTAACTCCCTAAGTTCCCCAGGGCCCCCTCCAACTGGGACATAGGTATCTGCTCAACCCACAACCTCCTAAGTACCCCAGGGACCCATAGAGTCTGGACATAGATATCTGTGCCCCCCACAAACCCCCTAAGCCCCCCGGGACCCCTACAGCCTGGATGTAGGTATATCTGCCCCCAAAAAACTCAGTAATCCCTCTCCAGACCCTTCCAACCTGGACGTAGGTATCTTTGCCCCGCACAAACTCATAAGCACCCAAGGTAACCCTACAGCCTGAACGTAGGTATCTGCGCCCCCCACAAATCCCCTAAGCTCCCAGGGACCCCTATAGCCTGGATGCAGGTATCTGAGCCCCCCACAAACCCCCTAATGCTCCCGGGACCCCAACAGCCTGGACAGTCTTATCTGTGCCCCCCACACACCCCCTAAGCCCCATGGAATTCCTCCAGCCTGGAGGTAGGTATCTGAGCCCCCAACGAACCCCCTAAGCCCCCCGGGACCCCTCTAGTCTGCACCTAGGTATCTGTGACCCCCTAAAACCCCCTAAGTCCCCCCAGACCCCTCCAGCCTGGATGTAGGTAACTGTGACCCTCAGAAACCCCCTAACCCCCCAGGAACCCCTACAGCCTGAACATAGGTATCTGTGCCCCCCACAACCCCATAATCCCCTCCGGGACCCCTACAGCCTTGACGTAGGTATCTTGGCTCCCGACAAACCAGCTAAGTGCCCCAGGGACCCCTATAGCCTGGACATAGGTATCTGTGTCCCCATGAACCCCCTAAGCCTCCAGGGACCTTTACAGAATGGACATTGGTATCTGTACCCCCCCTTAAACCCCCTAAGCCACCCGGGACCCCTCCAGTCTACACCTAGATATCTGTGAGCCCCTAAAACCCCCAAGCCCCGTTAGACCCCTCCAGCCTGGATGTAGGTAACTGTGCCCCTCAGAAACCCCCTAACCCCCTAGGAAACCCTACAGCCTGGAAGTAGGCATCTGTGCCCCTCACAACCCCCTAATCCACCCTGGACCCCTACAGCCGGGACGCAGGTATCTTGCCCCTGACAAAACCCCTAACCCCCAGGGACCCCTACAGCCTAGACCTAGGTATCTGTGCCCCCTACAAATACCCTAAGCCTCCCAGGACCTCTGCAGCCAGGACATAGGTATCTGGGCCCCCCATAAACCCCCAGGATTCACAGCGACCCCTCCAGCCTGAACGTAGGTATCCGTGACCCTTCCCAAACCCCCTAAGCCTCCCCTGGACCCCTACAGCCTGGACGTAGGTATCTGGGCCCCCCAAGAAACCCCTAAGCCCCTCAGGGATCCCTACTGCCTGGACGTAGGTATCTGCACCCCCCGCGATCCTCCTAAGCCCCCCAGGGATCCCAACAGCCTGGACGTAGGTGTCTGTGCCACCACAAATCCACTAAGTCTGCCAGAGAGTCCTACAGCCGGGACGTAAGTATCTGTGCCTCCATGAACATCTTAATCCCCCCAGGGACCTCTACACTCTTGACGTTGGTACATGTACCCCCCATAAACCCCCTAAGCCCCACCTGGACCCATCCTGCTTGGACATAGGTAACTGTGCCCCTCAGAAATCCCCTCACCCCCCAGGATCCCCTACAGTCTGGACGTAGGTATCTGTGCCCTCACAAACCCGCTAAGCTCCCTATTGACCTCAACAGCCTGGATGTAGGTATCTGTACCCACATAAACTCCTAAGACCCCCAGGATCCCTCCAGCCTGGACATAGATATCTGTGCCCCCAAAGAACCCCCTAAGCCCATCCGGGAACCCTCCAGCCTGAATGCAGGTTTCTGTACCCGCCCACAAACCCCGTTAAGTCCACCCGGGACCCTTCGAGCATGGACTTATTTGTCTGTGCCCCCCAAGAACCTCCTAAGACCCCACGGGCCCCCTCCAGCCTGGACGTAAGTATCTGTGCCCCACAAACCCCCTAAGCCCCGAAGGGACCCCTATAGCCTGGACATAGATATCTGTGCCAATAGGAAACCCACTTAGGCCTTGGCTACACTTGCAGGTCTGCAGCGCTGGGAGTTACAGCTGTCTTCGTACAGCTGTGTAGGGAAAGTGCCGCAGGGTGGCCACACTGACAGCTACCAGAGCTGCAGTGTGGCCACATTTGCAGCGCCGCTGGGAGTGGTGCATTGTGGGCAGCTATCCCAGTGTTCAAGTGGCTGCAACATGCTTTTCAAAAGAGGGGGGCGGGGTGGAGTGTGACAGGGAGCGTGGGGGAGACAGAGAGAGTGGATTTTTGGAGCTGACACTGTGTCAGCTCCCTGCCTTGCAAGTTCTAAGGACTGGAAGATACACAGCACCAACCTTCAATCATTTTAAAAGTTTTGAGCCCTTCCCCCACCCCTCTCTTATTCACTAAATGCAAATTATGCACTCCTAAATAGCCTTCAGACCACATAAGCAGCTGCTCCAAAACGGACTCCCCCCTCCCCCTCGCCGTGTTGCTTCTCTCCTCAAGCAAACACTAGCTGTGAACACTCTGAAAGAATCCCCCTGCCTGCCTCTGCTCGAGCAAACGAGCTGTGTTTGTTTTTTAGATAAGCGGCTCTGGGAGCCCGGAGTTCACAACAAAACAGCAGAGTGGCTGAACGCATTCTGGGACATCTCCAAATACCTCGGAGGCCAATTAAAGCGCTTTTGGTGGCCACATTTGCGGAGCAGCGCTGCATCCCCAGCGCTGCACTCGTTATACCCCAGGCAGAGCAGGAGTACAGCCAGCGCTGCAGCCAGGGAGATGCAGCGCTGTATGTGCCTTGCAAGTGTGGACGGTGAGTAAGCTGCAGCGCTGTAAACCCACCACCAGCGCTGCAACTCTCCAGTGTAGCCAAGCCCTTAGCCTCCCTGGGCCCTCTACAGTCTGGACGTAGGTATCTGTGCCCCCACAAACCCCTTAAGCCCCTTCACGACCCCTCCAATCTGGAGACAAGTATCTGTGGCCCCCACAAACCCCCTAAGCCCCCCTGTGCCCCTTCAGCCTGGACGTAGGTATCTGTGCCCCACAGAACCCCTCTAAGCCCCCGTTTACCCCTTCAGCCTGGACGTACATATGTGTGCACCCAACGAATCCCTTAAACCCCCCAAGGACACCTCCAGTCCGGACATAGGTAACTGTGCCCCCCACGAAGCCCTAAGCCCCCCTGGATCCCTACAGCATGGAGGTACGTATCTGGGCTCCCGAAAAAAACCCTAAGCCCCCCAGGGACACCTACAGTCTGGAGATAGTTATCTGTGCCCCAGCCCGAACCCCATAAGCCACCCCAAGACCCCTCCAGCGTGGATGTAGGTATCTGTACCACCCACGAACCCCCTAAGCCTTCCAGGGTCCCCTACAGCCTGAACGTAGGTATCTGTGCCCCCAACAAATTCACTAAGCCTTCCAGAGTCCCTAACAGCATGGCCGTATGTATCTGAGCCCCCCACGAATCCCCTAATCCCCACAAGGACCCTACAGCCTGGACGTTGGTATCTGTGCTGCAAATAAACCCTCTAAGCCCCCAGGGACCCCTTCAGCTTATACGGAGGTATCTGTTACCCCCATGAACCCCCTCAGCACCCCCAGGACCCTTCCAGCCAGGACGTAGGTATCTGTGCCTCCCAGACCCCCTAAGACCCCAAGGGAGACCTACAGCATGGACGTAAGTATCTGTGCCCACCACAAATCCCCTAAGCCTCCCAGAACCCCTCCAGCATGGAAGTAAGTATCTGGGAACCCCCCAAAACCCCTAAGGCACCCAGAGACCCCTACAGCCTGGATATAGGTATCTGTGCCCCTCGCATACCCCTAAGCCCTGCCGAGACCCCTACAGCCTGGACGGAGTTGTCTGTACCCCCCTCAAATCCCCTCAGCCTCCCAGAACCGCTACAGCATGCATGTAGCAATCTGGGCAGCCCAAAAAAACCCTAAGCTCCCCAGGGACCCCTACTGCCTGGACATAGGTATCTGTGCCCATCCCAACCCCCTAAGACACCCCTGGACAGCTACGGAGCCCCTAATCCCCACCGGGATCTCTACAGCCTGGACGTAGGTACCTATGCCCCCCACAGCCCCCATAACTCCCCCAGGGTCCCAACCAGCCTGGACGTAGGTATCTGTGACCCTCAGAAACCCCCCTTAGCCCCCCAGAACCGATCCAGCCTGGACGTAGGTATTTCTGCCCCCCACAAATCCCCTAAGCCCCACAGGGACCCCTACAGCCTGGACGTAGGTATCTCTGCCACCATGAATGCCCTAAGGCCCCATGACCCCAAAAGCCTGGGCATAGGTATCTTGGCCCCACACAAACCCCCTAGGGCCCCCAGGCACCCCTACAGCCTTGACATAGGTATCTGTGCCCTCCACAAACCCCCTAGGGCCCCCAGGCACCCCTACAGCCTTGACATAGGTATCTGTGCCCCCCCCAACCCCTAAGCCCCCCAGGGACCTCTACAGCCTCTACGTAGGTGTGATGCTCTGTGCATTACCCTGAGTGGCCACACGGTGTCACTGTTGCTCCCTGCGGGAATTGCTCTGGGCATTATTGAGATGCTGTAGGGACTGTCTGTTTGCGGGATGGGAGATCAGGGGGTGGATTTAGGAACCCTCAACCTACCTTCAATTGCCCTACACATAGGAACCCTAACCCTCGCTCCAAGTGCCCAAAGCACAGGAACCCTAACCCTCCCTCCAAGTGCCCTACCCTAGAAACCCTAACCCTGCAGTCTGGAGGTAGCTATCTGTGCCCCCCACAACCCCCCTTAAGCCCCGCAGCGACCCCTCCAGCCTGGACATAGGTATCGGTGTAACCATGAACGCCCAAAGACCCCCACAGATCCCGAAAGCCTGGACATACATAACTTGGCCCTTCACAAACCCCCTAAGCCCCCAGGGAGCCCTACAGCCTGGAGATAGGTATGTGTGCCCCCCCACTAACCTCCTAAGCCCCCCAGGATCCCCTACAGCCTGGACGTAGGTATCTATGACCCTCAGAAACCCCCCTTAGCCCCCCGGGACCAATCCAGCCTGGACGTAGGTATCTCTGCCCCCCACAAATCCCCTAAGCCCCACAGGGACCCCTACAGCCTGGACGTAGGTATCTGTGCCACCACGAATGCCCTAAGCCCCCATGACCTGGAAAGCCTGGGCATAGGTATCTTGGCCCCACACAAACCCCCTAGGGCCCCCAGGCACCCCTACAGCCTTGACATAGGTATCTGTGCCCTCCACAAATCCCCTAAGCCCCCCATGTACCCATACAGCCTGGACGTAGTTATCTGTGCCTCCTACATACCCCCTCACCCCCCCCCAGGGACCCCTATAGCCAGGACGTAGGTATCTGTGCCCCCCAGTAACCCCCTAAGACTATCAGGACACCTACAGCTTGGATGTAGGTATCTGTACCCCACACAAAGCCCCCAAGCCCAGCAGTGACCCCTCCAGCCTGGACATAGGTATCCATGCTCCCCAAAAAAACCCTAAGGCCCCTGGGAGCCCTATAGCCTGGACGTAGATATCTGCACCCCTCAGAAAACCCCTAATCAACCACGGGACCTCTACAACCCAGACGTATGTATCTGTGCCCCCCACGAACCCCCCCCAGGATGCATCCAATCAGGATGTAGGTATCTGTCCCTCTCACGAACCCACTAAGCCCCCCCGGGGAATCCTTCAGCCTGAACGTAGGTATCTGTACCCCCCACAATACCACTAAGCCCCTCAGGACCCCTCCAACATATACATAGGTATCTGTGTCCCCCACGAAACCTCTAAGCACCACAGGGACCCCTACAGTGTTGACCTTGGTATCTGTGCCTCCCATAAACCCCCTAAAGCCCACCAGTGACCTCTACAGCCTAGACGTAGGTATCTGCGCCCCCTACGAACTCATAAGCCCCCCAGGGACCCCTCCAGGCTGGACGTAGGTATCTGTGCCCTCCACATCCCCCCTATGCCCCACCGGGACCCCTTCAGACTGGACGTAGGTATCTGTGCCCCCCACAACCCGCCTAAACCCCCCTGGGACCCCTCCAGCCCTGAAATAGGTAGCTGTGCCCCTACAAACCACCTAAGCCCGCCCAGGACCCCTCCAGCCTGGACGTAGGTATCTGTAGCCCCCATGAACCCCCTTAGCCCCCGGGGACCCCTACGGCCTGGACTTAGGTATCTTTGCTCACCATGAACCCCCTAAGTCCCACAGGGACCCTTGCAGCCTGCATGTAGGTATCTGTGTCCCCCACGACCCCCTAAGCCACACAGGGACCCCGGCAGCCTGGAGGTAGGTGTCTGTGCCACCCCACAACCACCTAAGTCCCTCTGGGATCCTTCCAGACTGGAGGTAGGTATCTCTGCCCCCCACGATCCCTCTAATACCCCCGGGCACCCCTACAGCCTGGAGGTAGATATCTGTGCCCCCACAAACCCCCTAAACCCCCAGGGAGCCGTCCAGCTTGGACCTAATTATCTGAGCCCCCCATGAACCCCCTAAGTTGCCCCGAGACCCCTCCAGCCTGGACATAGTTACCAGTATCCACCCCAAACCCCTAAGCCCCCCCGGGACCCCTACAGCCTGGACATAGGTATCTGTACTCCTCCAGCCCCCCAGCCCCCCCGGGACCCCTCCATTATGGACGTAGGTATCTGAGCCCCCCGCAATGCCCCTAATTCCACCAGGAACCACTAGAGGCTATACGTAGTTATCTGCCCCCCACGATCCCCTAAGACCACCAGGGACCCCTCCAGCCTGGATGTAGGTATCTGTGCCCACCACGAACCCCTAAGTCCCCCAAGGATACCTCCAGGTTGGACCTAGCTATCTGTACCCTGCACGATACCCTAAGACCACCAGGGACCCCTCATACCTGCATGCAGGTATCTGTGCCCACCACGAACCCCCTTAATCCCCCCAGGGACCCCTCCAGCCTGGACGTATCTGTGCACCCCCCGCAACCCCCTAAGCCCCCCCGGGACCACTACAGCCTGGATTTCGGTATCTCTGCCACCCAAAACCCTCGTAAGCACCCCCTGGAGCCATACAGACTGGACATAGGTATCTGTGCCCCCCACAAACCCCCTAACTGCCCAGGAACCCCTCCAGGCTGGACAAAGGTATTTGTGCTCCCCACGAACCCCCTAATAACCCCGTGGACCCCTCCAGCCTGGTCGTAAGTGTCTGGGGCCCCCCAAAATCCCCTAAGCCCACAAGGGATCCCTACATCCTGGACGTAGTTATCTGTGATACCCACTACTGCCTGAGCACCCCAGGGACTCCTCAAGCCTAGATTTAGGTATCTGTGCCCCCCACGAACCCCCTAACTGCCCAGGAACCCCTCCAGGCTGGACAAAGGTATTTGTGCTCCCCACGAACCCCCTAATAACTCTGTGGACCCCTCCAGCCTGGTCGTAAGTATCTGGGCCCCCCCAAAATCCCCTAAGCACCCCAGGGACCCCTACAGTCTGGTGACAGGTATCTGTGCTGCCCCTCGAACCCCATAAGCCGCCACCCAGGAACCCTCCAGCCTGGCGTAGGTATTTGTGCCCACCATGAACCCCCTAAGCCCCCAGGAACCCTCCAGCCTCGACATAGGTATTTGTGCCCCCCCACAGCCCCCTAAGACCCTCAGGGACCTCTACAGCCTGGACCTAGATATCTGTACCCCCACAACCCTCCGAAGCACATTGGGAGCCCTACAGCCTGGACTTACGTATCTGTCTCCCCCACAAACACCCTAATCCACCCAGGACCTGTACAACCTGGACCTAGGTATCTGTGGCACCCACAAACCCCCTAAGCTCCACGGGACCCCTCCAACCTGGACATACGTATCTGTACCTCCCCAGACCCCCAATCCCCCTGGGACCCCTCCATTCTCGACGTAGGTATCTGAGCCCCCCACAACACCCCTAATTCCAACAAGAACCCTTAGAGGCTGTACATAGGTATCTGTGCCCCCCACAAACCGCTAAGTCCCCCAGGGATACCTCCAGGTTGGACCTAGCTATCTGTACCCCCCACGATCCCCTAAGACCACCAGGGACCCCTCCAGCCTGGATGTAGGTATCTGTGCCCACCATGACCCCCCAAATCCCCCAAGGGAGCCCTCCAGCCTGGACATAGGTATCTGTGCGCCCCATGAACCCCCTAATACCCCTGGGGACACCTAAAGCCTGGACATATGTATCTGTTCACCCCACAACCCCCCAAACCCCCAGGGACCCCTCCAGCCTGGACAAAGATATCTGTGCCCCCCCGAACCCGCTAAGCCCCCCAGGACCCCTGCCGCCTGGATTTAGGAATCTGTGCCCCCAACAAACCCCGTAATAATCCCGGGGACTCCTGCAGCCCGGACTTAGGTATCTGTGCCTCCATGAACCCCCTAAGCCCCCCAGGGATGCCTACAGTCTGGACGTAGGTATCTGTGCCCCCAAAAACCCCCTAAGCTCCCCAGGGACCCTACCAGCTTGGACGTAGGTATCTGTGCACCCCCCAACCCCCTAAGACCCCGTGGGACCCCTCCAGCCTGGACCTAGCTATCTGTGACCTCACAACCCCCTAAGATGCCCATGGACCCCTCCAGGCTGGATGTAGGTATCTGTGCCCCCCATGAACCCCCTAATAATCCCAGGGAGCACTAAAGCCTGGATGTAGATATCTGTGCCCCCCACAACACCCAGCCACTCCCGGGACCTCTACAGCCTGGGCATAGGTATCTGTGCCACCCACAAACCCCCAAAACCGTTGGGACCCCTCCAGACTGGACCTAGGTATATGTGGCACCCACGAGCCCCTAAGCCCCCCAGGGCCCCTCGAGCCTGGACGTAGTTATCTGTGACCCCCACAAACTCTTTAATCCTCCCAGGTACCATTCCATCCTGGATGTAAGTACCTGTACCCCCCGCAACCCGCTAAGCCTCCCAGAGACCCCTCCAGCCAGGACATAGGTATCTGTGACCCCCACAAATGCCCTAAGCCACCCAGGGACCCCTACAGCCTGAACGTAGGTATCTGTGCCCCCCACAGACCCCCTAAACCTCCCAGGGACCCCTACAGCCTGAACGTAGGTATCTGTGCCCCCCACGAATCCCCTAAGCCCCCCAGGGACACCTCCAGCCCGTACGTAGGTGTAACCCTTCTGCCGGGCTGAATTGATAGCAGCAAGGGCCGGGTTCAATACATAGGGGTGTGACGTTATTGATATAAACTGGGACCATATAGAACATGGTTTGCAACCAAGGTCCTGTAGTGGCACCAGATCTTATGTAAAGGGGGTCATGTAAGGTGTCTAAGACCAGGTTATGGGTTACTGGTTATGATTATGCTGTCTGTATCATTTTGTAGTTAAAGTTATAAGTATTGGCTTTATACTGTCTATATTTCAAACTTGAGCTGTGTTACTGGGAAAGATCCCAGACAAGCTGGTGTTAGCTCTGCCTAGCCTGCTTGATGGCCCATTAAGGACCATCAGCTACACAACTGACCCATTGAGAAGAGGCAGATACGCCTTGTGACTCAGAAAAGTGTGCAGGGACTTGCCCATGTGACTCCAAACTCCATTTTGCTGTAATTTTCCACACTAAGAACAAAGAAGTGTTCTTACACCTGGAAGTGCCTATATAAGGCTGATGCCTCATCTCCATCTGGTCTTCAATTCTGCTTCCTACCTCTGGAGGGACTTTGCTACAAACTGAAGCTCTACACAAAGGACTGAGGACCCATCCCAGCGGGGGATGTTCTCCAGAGACTTGATTTGAACCTGCAGTTTACTCCATCACTGCTACAAGCCTGAACTAAGAACTTTGCCATTACTGTATGTAATTGATTCCACTTAACCAATTCTAGCTCTCATCTCTATCTTTTTTCCTTTTATGAATATACCTTTAGATTCTAAAGGATTCGCAACAGCGTGATTTGTGGGTAAGATCTGATGTGTATTTTGACCTGGGTCTGGGGCTTGGTCCTTTGGGATCGAGAGAGCCTTTTTCTTTTACTGGGGTGTTGGTTTTCATAACCATTCATCCCCAGGACGGGTGGCACTGGTGGTGATACGGGGAGACTGGAGTGTCTAAGGAAATTGCTTGTGTGACTTGTGGTTAGCCAGTGGGGTGAAACCGAAGTCCTTTTTGTCTGGCTGGTTTGGTTTGCCTTAGAGGTGGAAAAACCCCAGCCTAGGGCTGTGACTGCCCTGTTTGAGCAATTGGTCCTGAATTGGCACTCTAAGTTGGGTCCCACCAGAACCGCATCGTTACAAGGGGTCCCTTCCCTGCAAACCAGCTCGAGCCCCCACCCAGTGACCTGGGAAAATTTTACACACGCAGCCCTGAGCACCTGAAAGAGGCAATACTTTCCCTCCCACAAGCAGAGTCTGGGTGAAGCAGAAAATGTTTAATAACATGAGATAAACAACGTAGCATTAAATTGGGAATACACCTCAACTAGGCCGTGTCCTTTTCCCTGGGCTCTTGAATCCAGCAACCCCAAAATCATCCCAAGATTCCAAAGTCCAATAACTCAAATGTCCCAAGAGTCCAGCAACCCCAAAATCACCCACTGTCCCGCAGCCCCAGAGTTCAAGAGTCTATCTGCAGGGGTTTTCCCACTGCCACCCTGGGTAGAAAGGGGCACCTTACATGGTCCAGGGCCGACTGCCCAGCCTCTCCGTGGGATTCTGCTTCCGACTTCCACACAAACTGCTCAGCTCCGCTCCACCAGCTGCTCTGCTCCACCAGCCGACCTGTGATCCGCTCCAGCTGTCCCACAAACTGCTCAGCTCTGCTCGCTCCATGGGCCACTCCAACCATCCTGCCAGCTGCTCCGCTCCGTCAGCTGTTCTGCTCTGCAATATGGCTTCAGACTCCCCCACTAGCTAGCACAGCTCTGTAGTGATTTCAGCTCAAGAACCTGGAACTTAGATTCTCAAAGGAATCAAAAATCAGCTCTGCTATTCAACAGTGAAGAGAGAAGAAGGTGCAAATGGTGTTTCTGGCTCACCCAAGGAGCCCACTCCCTTGTCTAGCGAGTGCCACTCAACTGATGGTGAGACTCCCTGTCTCAAAGCAGTTTCACAGTTCCTCATCCACACAATCAGGGTGACAACACTCCACATCTCCTGCCCCAATAAAGAAACTGGGGACCCCACAGCTGCCAAAGCAATCATCCCAGGCTGCCATGGTTATGTCGGGGGAGGTGGATGTGCCTATGCAAACACGATCAGCCCCTGAAATTCTTTTCCACACTCGCCATAATTCACCACCAGACGTCAGGGTAAAGCTCATCCTGACTCTGCTTACATAGGTATTTGTGCCCCCACTGTAGAACTGATACATTAAATTGTTTTTAATTGTTCACTTTATTAATGTAACTTCTTTTCACCATTCACTGCACTTGCCTACATTGTACCTTCTGTTCACTGTTTGCCATATTGTAATTCAAACCCCATTTTCAAACACTCACTCCATTTTGTAAAAGCTTCCTCCAACCTTCAATTTTGCAAATCCTGCTGTAATCTTATTAGTCTAGTTTAGATGTGTGACTGAGGCACGTATGGATGATGGAATCAACCTCCAGCCCCAGCCTGTCCTGATGAGATAAAGTTCAAATACCAATGGCTGAAGACCTAGACAACAGCCCTAAACAAAGTCAGAAGCATCCACCCTAAAAAGAAAAGGACAAAAGAACAACAGAAGGAAGATCAAGGCCAGGTTCAAGGCTGAAAGTCAAGCCTGCAATTGACGGGTGATCAATCACCAAACCCAGAGGCAGCGTGACACAGCAAGACCTATAGACTTTTAATCCAAACTAAAAGCCTATAAAAAAGAAGGGTGAGATGAGAGACACTGGGTAACATTCTGCTGCCAACATGGGAGAACATTGGTGCATGTCCAACCAGGGCCGGCTACAGTCCCCAGAGCGCCAAGCACATGCTTGGGGCGGCACGCCGTGGGGGGCGCTCTGCCGGTCGCCGGGAGGGCGGCAGGCGGCTCCGGTGAAGCTCCCACAGGCATCCCTGTGGAGGGTCTGCTGGTCCCACGGCTCCCGTGAAGCATCCACAGGGACGCCTGCGGGAGGTCCACCGGAGCCGCGGGACCCGCGAGCGGCAGGCAGAGCGCCCCCCGCAGTGTGCCGCCGTGTTTGGGGCAGTGAAATGGCTAGAACCGGCCCTGTGTCCAACAGAGACCCAGCTCGTCCTTGTGCACGGCTTTCCTGGCCAGTTACCGCCACAAGCTATGAACCCAAGCTGCAATATCAAGCCATGAACTTCAGCTACCTTCAGGACTGGTAACTATGCAGCAGCTGCAGAACATCTGGGGTGTGTGTGTGTGTGTGTGTGTGCGCGCGTGTGTAAGAATTAAGATATTAGTTATTAGTCATAAATCAAATTGTTATTATAATAAATGTGGTCTCTTTGTCTTGCCCCCTGAAAAGATCCTGTGTAGTTTTGTCTGTACAACACCACAACCCCTTAATCCCCCTGGGACGCATCTAGCCTGGACGAAGGTAGCTCTGCCCCCCCACAAACCCCTAAGCCACCCAGGGACCCCACCAGCCCAGACGTAGGTATCTGTGCCCCCCACAGCCCCGCAAAGCCCCTCAGGACCCCTCCAGCCTGGACATAGGTATCTGTGCCCCTCACAAACCCCCTAAGCCTCCCAGGGACCCCTCCAGCCTAGACGTAGGTATCTGGGCCGTCCACAAATCCCCTAAGTCCCATAGGGACCCCTACAGCCTGTAGATAGGTATGTTTCCCCCCTGAACCCCCACATCCTGGACATAGGGATATGTGCTCCCCACGAACCGCCTAAGATCCCGAAGGACCCCTACACCCTGGACACAGGTATCTGTGCCAACCACAAACTTCGTAAGTCCCCCAGGGACCCCTACGCCCTAGACGTAGGTATTTGTGTCCCCCACTAAACCCCTAAGCCTCCAGGGACCCCTACAGCCTGGAAGTTGGTATCTGTGCCCCCCAACAACCCCATAAGTCACCCACAGACCTCTACAGCCTGGACAATGGTATCTGTGCCCAGCAAAAAACCCCTAAGCACCTTGGGACCCCTCCAGTCTATACGTAGGTATTTGTGCCCCCCACAAACCCCCTAAGCCCACATCGGACCCCTCCAGTCTGAAAGTAGGTATCTTTGCCTCCCACAACCCCCCGAAGCCACCCAGGTCCCCTCCAGCCTGGACGTAGGTATCTGTGCCCCCACGAACGCCGTAAGCACCCCTGGGACCCCTCCAGCCTGGACGTCGTATCTGTGAACCCCACGACCCCCTTAGCTCCCCTGGGACCCCTACAAACTGGACATAGGTATCTCTGCCCCCCACAACCCCCAATTCCCTCGCGATCTCTACAACCTGGACATAGGTATCTGTGCCCCCAACAACTTGCTAAGCCCCCCGAGGACCGCTACAGGCCGGACATAGGTATCTGTTCTCCCCAAAAAACACTAAGTCCCCCCGGGAACTCTCCAGCCTGGACATAGGTACCAGTGTCCACCACTTCCCCCTAAGCTCCAACGGGACCCCTACAGCATGGACCTAGGTATCTGCACCCCCCACAAACCCCCTAAGCCCTCCAGGACCCCTACAGCCTGGATGTAGGTAT
Source organism: Gopherus flavomarginatus (assembly GCF_025201925.1). NCBI lineage: Eukaryota > Metazoa > Chordata > Testudines > Testudinidae > Gopherus > Gopherus flavomarginatus. Next base: position 18,193,246 of record NC_066639.1, on the reverse strand, counting down.
CTTCCCCGGGACCCCTACAATCTGGACGTGGGTATCTTGGCACCCCACAAACCCCCTAAGCCCCGTAGGGACCCCTACAACCTGGACATAGGTATCTGTGACCCTCAGAAACCCCTTAAACCCCCAGGAAACCCTACAGCCTGGACGTAGGTATCTGTGCTCCCCACAAACTCCCTAAGCCCCCCAGGACCCTTACAGCAAGGACGTAGGTATCTGTGCCACCCAAGAACCCTCTAAGCAGCCCAGGGACCCCTTTAGACTGGATGCAGGTATCTGTGCCATCCACGAACCCCCTGAGCCCCCAAGGTCCCCTATAGCTTGGAAGTTGGTTTATGTCCCCCCCAAAACCCCGTAACCCCAGGGACCACTACAGCCTGGACGTTGGTATCTGTGCCCACCATAAACCCCCAAAGCCCCCTCGGATCTCTCGAGTCTGTACATGGTCTCTGTGCCTCCTGGAACCCCCCAAGCCCCCTAGGGACCCCTACAGCCGGGATGTAGATATCTGTGAACCCCACGACCCCATAAGCCCCCTCGGGACCCCTACAAACTGGACATAGGTATCTGTGTCCCCCAAGAACCTCCTAAGCCCCCCAGGAACCAATGTAGCCTTGACGTAGGTATCTCTCACCCCCAGAAAACCCCTAAGCCCCCCAGGGACCCCTCTAGCCTGGACATAGGTATCTGTGCCCCTCAGAAACCCCTTAACCCACCAGGAACCCCTCCAACCTGGACGTAGGTATCTGTGCTCCCCACAAACCCCCTAAGCTCCCTCGGCACCCCTACAGCCTGGAGGCGGGTATCTGTACCCTCACGAACCCCCTAAGCCCCCCTGGGACCCTTAAAGCCTGGATGTAGTTATCTGTGCCCCCCACGAACCCCCTAAGCCCCCAGGACCCCTACAGCCTGGACATAGGTATCTGTGCCCCCTACAACTCCCCCGGGACCCCTACAGCCTGGACGTAGGTATCTGTGTCCACCACAACCCGCAATCACCCCGGGACCCCTACAGCGTCGATGTAGGTATCTGTGCTCGCCAGAAACCCCCTAATCTACCCTGGGACCCCTAGAGCCTGGACGTAGGCATCTGTGCTCCCTACGAATCCCTAAGCCCCCACCCCCTGGACCCGTCCAGGCTGAACGTAGGTATCTGTGCCCCTCACGAACCCCGTGACAATGTGGTTCTGGCAGGACCCAACTGAGAGTGCCAATTCAGGACCAATTGCTCAAACAGAGCAGTCACAGCCCTAGGCTGGGGTTTTTCCACCTCTAAGGCAAACCAAACTAGCCAGACAAAGAGGACTTTGGTCTCACCCCACTGGCTAACCACAAGTCACACAAGGAATTCCCTTAGACACTCCAGTTTGCCACTTGTCCTGGGGATGAATGGTTATGAAAACCAACACCTCAATAAAAGAAAACAGTTCTCTCAATCCCAAAGAATCAAGACCCAGACTCAGGTCAATATACACATCAGATCTTACCGACAAATCACGCTGTTGCCAATCCTTTAGAATCTAAAATCTAAAGGTTTATTCATAAAGGGAAAAAGATAGAGATGAGAGCTAGAATTGGTTAAGTGGAATCAATTACATACAGGAATGGCAAAGTTCTTAGTTCAGGCTTGTAGCAGTGATGGAGTAAACTGCAGGTTCAAATCAAGTCTCTGGAGTACATCCCCCTCTGGGATGGGTCATCAGTCCCTTGTGTAGAGCTTCAGTTTGTAGCAAATTCCCTCCAGAGGTAGGAAGCAGGATTGAAGACAAGATGGAGGTGAGGCATCAGCCTTTTATAGGCTTTTCCAGGTGTAAGAACACTTCTTTGTTCTTATTGTGGAAAATTACAGCAAAATGGAGTCTGGAGTCACATGGGCCAGTCCCTGCACACCCTGCTGAGTTACAAGGCGTATCTCCCTCCCCTCAATGGGTCAGTTGTGTAGCTGATGATCCTTAATGGGCCATCAAGCAGGCTAGGCAGAGCTAGCACCAACTTGTCTGGGATGTCTCCCAGAAGCACAGCACAACTTTGAAATACAGACAGTATACAGCCAATACTCACAACTTCAACTACAAAATGACACATGCACACAGACAGCATAATCATAACCAGCAACCCATAACCTGGTCTTAGACACCTTATACGACCCCCTTACATAGGATTTGGTGCCACTGTAGGACCTTGGTTGCAGCCATGTTCTGTATAGTCCCAGATTATATCAATAACATCACACCCCCAATGCAAAATTGATGCAGGAAGGGATGACACAAACATCACTCACTGCATCCCAAGAGCTCCCCATCCTTGGGTCTGTCTTACTACAGCTACTTTATCCATACAAGCTCTGGCAAATGTTTGGAACCCAATTAACATCAAATCAATGAGTCTGACGGCATGCATCCAAAGAAGTGGGGATTCACCCACAAAATCTCATGCTCCAAAACATCTGTCAGGACTCTTTGCTGCTTTTACAAATCAATGTAGATATTAATGTTGTCCATAGTACAGGAATCTTGGCATTTAGCCATGCAAGCAATATGGTAGTGTGCCTCAGTTTCCCTTTTCCATACAGCACATTAGGTCTGGAATGTCTTTTCCCCTGGGAAAAGTTTCAATACTGTTTACAGGCATTAACTGTGAAACACCAATATAGCAAGGCCTTTTAACAAAGTGAGTTCTCACGTATTCCTTTCAACACGTTCAGGGGATTTTTCACAAGATTAGGCACATTGTACATTTTTACGGTTCTTGGCAATAGCAACACATTAGTTACAAAATCACCATTAGCAATAACAGCAAATTCAGTACAACTGTCCATCTGCAGTCATGTTTGTCATGCCACACCTTCGGCTCCATACCATTGGGGTCTGGGTATTTTAGGGTTAAGCTGCGGCTTCCCTTCCCAAAATTCAGTTCTCTTTCCTCCTTGTCATGCAGGATCACACCCTGATTTCTCTTGCTTAACTGAATTCACTGGCTGATGGGGTGGGCTCTCTGTGCTAACAGCTATTAGCAAGTCTGTTTTCTCCCTGCCAGTCAGGTAATTTGCATCAACACAAATGCCAGCTTTTAACTTCTTAGCTGCTACCACTTCCAAGGCTGGACTCTGTCTTAGGGCTTGTCTACATCACAAAGTTGCAGCGCTGGAGAGGGGGTTACAGCGCTGCAACTTAGGAGGTGTACACATCTGCAGGGCATCACCAGCGCTGCAACTCCCTGTTTGCAGCGCTGGCCGTACTCCCGTTTTGTCTCGGGTGTAGAGGATCCAGCGCTGGTGATCCAGCACTGGTAATCAAGTGTAGACACTTACCAGCGCTTTTCTTGACCTCCGTGGAATAAGCAGGTATCCCAGCATACCTGAGGAAGCCTCTCCTTCAAGCAGGTCTCTTTCCCTGCGGTTTGCAGGGGGGTCCGGGGAACGCGAGAGCAAACCGCGGGGAAGCTGGTCTCCTTCCCCGCGGTTTGCTCTCGCGTTCCCCGAACCCCCGTGCAAGCAGGTCTCCTTCCCTGCGGTTTGCTCTCGCGTTCCCCGAACTCCCGAGCAAGCAGGTCTCCTTCCCTGCGGTTTGCTCTCGCGTTCCCCGAATCCCCGTGCAAGCTGGTCTCCTTCCCTGCGGTTTGCAGGGGGGTTCGGGGAACGCAAGAGCAAACCGCGAGGAAGCTGGTCTCCTTCCCTGCGGTTTGCTCTCGCGTTACCCGAACCCCCGTGCAAGCTGGTCTCCTTCCCTGCGGTTTGCAGGGGGGTTCGGGGAACGCGAGAGCAAACCGCGGGGAAGCTGGTCTCCTTCCCTGCGGTTTGCTCTCGCGTTCCCCGAACCCCCGTGCAAGCTGGTCTCCTTCCCTGCGGTTTGCTCTCGCGTTCCCCGAACCCCCGAGCAAGCAGGTCTCCTTCCCTGCGGTTTGCAGGGGGGTTCGGGGAACGTGAGAGCAAACCGCGGGGAAGCTGGTCTCCTTCCCGGTTTGCTCTCGCGTTCCCCGAACCCCCCTTGAAGCCGCACAACAGCGCTGCAGTGTGGCCACATCTAACACCACTTGCAGCGCTGGTTGCTGTAAGTGTGGCCACTCTGCAGCGCTGGCCCTATACAGCTGTACTAATACAGCTGTAACAACCAGCGCTGCAAAATTGTAGATGTAGACATACCCTTACAGAGATACCACACCAATCCAGAGGGTATGAGGGTGAGATTTTGCTTGCTTTCCCCTGCATCCTCAAGCATTCAGCCATAAAACTGTTTTGCTCTGAAACACTAGTAACCAAATCTGTCCTCAGACCCTGAAGCACAGACTGCTCACTCACAAAATCAGCATGGAGACATTCCTGGCCCAACACCATGGTCTTCCCAACACGCTGGCCACACATAGCCATGTGGTTATAGGGCTGCTCAACTTTCTTAACAGTTTTTATTCCATCGAGACCTTCTCAGAGCTACCCACACTGGATCTTTCAAAAGGAAAGTCAGTGGATCCATTTACAACAGACAATTTCTGGCTGTTAGGAACTGAAACTTCCTTGACTAAATCACTTCCACACCTTCAGTTGCAGCGAACTGCTTGCACAGGTTACCATGAGGATTCCTTTCCCCAGGAGCTTTTCTAAGGGTATGTCTACACTACAGGATTATTCCGATTTTACATAAACCAGTTTTGTAAAACAGATTGTATAAAGTCGAGTGCACGTGGCCACACTAAGCACATTAATTCGGTGGTGTGCGTCCATGGTCCCAGGCTAGCGTCGATTTCTGGAGCATTGCACTGTGGGTAGCTATTCTGTAGCTATCCCATAGTTCCCGCAGTCTCCCCCGCCCCTTGGAATTCTGGGTTGAGATCCCAGTGCCTGATGGGGCAAAAATCATTGTCGCGGGTGGTTCTGGGTAAATATCGTCACTCATTCCTTCCTCTGGGAAAGCAACGGCAGACAATCATTTCGCACCCTTTTTCCCTGGATTGCCCTGGCAGATGCCATAGCATGGCAACCAGGGAGCCCATTCAGCTTTTTTTTTTACTGTTACTGTATGTGTATGGATGCCGCTGACAGAGTCGATACTCCAGTGCTACACAGCAGCATTCATTTGCCTTTGCATGACAGCAGAGGTGGTTATCAGTCGTTCTGTACCGTCTGCTGCTATCATAGATGCCCCTGGGTGAGGTCGGCTGGGGGCGCAAAGACAAAAACGGGAATGACTCCCCGAGTCAATCCCTCCTTTATGGTATCTAAAAATAGAGTCAGTCCTGCCTAGAATATGGGGCAAGTGTACCAGAGAACCAGTGTACCAGAGAGCACAGCCGCTCCGTGTCAGTTCCCGCAGAAATGATGAGCTGCATGCCATTCTAGGGGGTGCCCCTGCAACAACCCCACCCGTTGCTTCCCTCCTCCCCCAACCTTCCGCGGCTACCATGGCAGTGTCCCCCCATTTGTGTCATGAAGTTATAAAGAATGCAGGAATAAGAAACACTGACTTGTTAATGAGATAAAATGAGGGGGAGGCAGCCTCCAGCTGCTATGATAGTCCAGGCAGGACATTAAGCGGTGTGGGGGAGAGGAACCCAGCATCCCGCTGCTATGATAGTCCAGGCAGTACAGAATCTTTTCTTTAGACATGAAAGGGAGGGGGCTGATGAAGCTCAGCCCCCAGTTGCTATGATGAGGACGGTTACCAGCCATTCTGTACCATCTACCGCGAATGACCAGGAATCATTCCTATTTCTACCCAGGTGCCCTCGGCCAGCCTCACCTGAGGCCAGCCAGGAGCACTCACGGGCTGATTATGATGACGGATAGCAGTTATATTGTACCGTCTGCCACCGGGGAGGGGAGGGGAGCGGATACTGCTCTTCACTGCCGCAGCATCGCGTCTACCAGCAGCATTCAGTAGACATAGGGTGACATTGAAAAGTCAAGAAAATTTTTTTTCCCTTTTCTTTCACGGGGGAGGGGGGTAAATTAATGAGCTATACCCTGAACCGCCCCGGACAATGTGTTTGACCTTACAGGCATTGGGAGCTCAGCCAAGAATGCAAATACTTTTCGGAGATTGCTGGGGACTGTGGGATACCTGGAGTCCTCAGTACCCCCTCCCTTCCTCCATGAATGTCCATTTGATTCTTTGGCTTTCCGTTACGCTTGTCACGCAGCACTGTGCTGTGGACTCTGTATCATAGCCTGGAGATTTTTTTCAAACGCTTTGGCATTTCGTCTTCTGTAACGGAGCTCTGATAGAACGGATTTGTCTCCCCATACAGCGATCAGATCCAGTATCTCCAGTAAGGTCCATGCAGGAGCTCTTTTTGGATTTGGGACTGCATGGCCACCCATGCTGATCAGAGCTCCACGCTGGGCAAACAGGAAATGCAATTCAAAAGTTCGCGGGGCTTTTCCTGTTTACCTGGCCAGTGCATCCGAGTTCGGATTGCTGTCCAGAGCAGTCACAATGGTGCACTGTGGGATACCGCCCAGAGGCCAATAACGTCGATTTGCGGCCACACTAACCCTAATCCGATATGGTAATACTGATTTTAGCGCTACTCCTCTCGTCGGGGAGGAGTACAGAAACCGGTTTAAAGAGCCCTTTATATCAATATAAAGGGCCTCGTTGTGTGGACGGGTACAGCGTTAAATCAGTTTAACGCTGCTAAAATCGGTTTAAACGCGTAGCGTAGATCAGGCCTTCGCAGCAATTCACTCCTCTCAGAAATGTTGCCCTTCCCTGCTTCACCTAGGGCTTGCTCTAAAGGAACACTTTCCTGAGCCACCACAGACTCTTTCTGGGTCTCACTTACATCCAGAATCACCTCTGGCCCATCAGGCAGATTTCTACACAATCCCCTTTCACGCAAACTTATAGACTTTCTAGATAACAGATTAGAAGCATTCTCCTTCCCTTGGCCATGAACAAGTTCAGGAATCTTTTCCTTCTTACTACAAGTTGTCAAACTGTCAGTAGGTAACACAATTAAATCACCTTCATGCTCTGCTTGTGCCCTGGCCAGGGTATCACCCTGAACAGACAAAGTTGCTACACCCTTTTCCAACCACACATTAGCAACTGGCAAACTACAAGCACCAGAATTGTCTGGTCTCTGGGATTTTGCTAGGATACTAACTGGATGCAACCTAGTCACAGTGCCATTCTCCCCAGCAGACACAGACTTAGGACCATTCCCTTCCTGGGCTTTAGCTGTATCCACAACCAACTTTGAGACAACTGCACTATTCTCAACCATCACAAGCTGAAAGACACTTTCTGTCTACTCCACAGACACGGAAAAGCCGGAGACACATTCTCCTTCCCCAGACACACAGCTTGGGATTTCATTTCCCTTGTCCCAGCACACAGGGCTGTTCACAGACAACCGTTTGCAGACCGAGGTAGCTTCCTCCATAGGCAAGTCAATACCCCTGACAGACACAGGCACATTCCCTCCATTGTCACATTTCTCCACACAGGACTCAGGTAAGGGATAGGGACACTCATCTTCCACTATCCTTGTCTTCCCAAACTGCTGACTTAGCAAAGCCATCAGCTCATAAGGCTGCCTAGGCTCATCCAAACTTCCCCTACCAGGCACATTGCCACTTCCAACAGATAAGCTGCTTCTCTTCTCACTACACTGAGCTACTTCCAGCATATCACAGTTACTCATTTCAGGTTCCCTTTTACAAGCTGCACTAGCCACCAATCCATCACCTACAGAAAATCTCCCCTTTCCTTCCTCAGTTAGGGCTTCTCCCTGACCATTCACATTAATCTGCTCCTGAGAAACATTTTCCTCACCACTGACCTCTTTCTGCTCTCGATCTAACCCCAGATTCACTTCTGAGACATTAGACAGACGTTCAGAAACTCCATTCCCAGACACACCTTTGGAGCAACCCTTCCCAGGCAAATCATTGCCCACAATAGACACAGGTTTGAGATCATTTCTGTCCTGTGACTGGCTACCTGGACTGAACAAAGCTTTAACATCTTCCCCAATCAACTTCCTGAAGCCAGCTATCACTTCATGCTGGGCCCCAGTCCATTCCAGGTGGATTCTGGCTACAGGCACACGCACCATAAACTCACAGAGGACTATAACATTCCCACTTGGGTTTGGTAAATAATCTTCCTCTTTGACCAGATCTGCTTTAACAAGAGTGATGTTAGAAGCCATCATTTGCCCTAAACAGCTTTCACCACTGACTTTTACACTCCCTATGAATTTTTCATTACCACTCCCATACAGAGCACTGGCACAATTTATGGAGCCACCTTCTACTGAACTCACAGTAACAGCACTGACATAACAGGTGGCCACGTTGGGGTACATTTGGTTACCCCCAGACAACTGCACAGAGTTACACAACATACCAATATTGTTACAAACTGGACTTCCGAGAGGATCCAATTTCTGCTGTTCTTCCCTTGCTTCTTTGACTAGGAGCTGAAGTCTGGCAGTTTCTCGCTGCATCTTGCCAGTCTCCTGTTCCAGCTCCTGTTGCCTCTGTCGAGCTTTCTCCTCAGCAGCCAGCAGCTGCAGACACCTCTTATGAGCTTTTTCTTCTCTCTTAGCAGCTTCTTTCTCCAGCCAGGCCAAGGCGTATTCCTCTTCCATTCGAATTTCTGCCAGTTTTTGCTCATGTTCAAACTGCAGGCTGTCCATCAGGGCTTGCAATTTCCTTGCTTCTGCTGATGCTTTCTGGCTTATGGTCACTGATCTTCAACCAACCAAACTCTCAATATTAAATTTCAAATTTGGACAGCGTGGGGTTCTGACCCAAAGCTTAATTGACCTAGTTCTGTGGATCCTGCCGACTATGCCTCTGTAGCGATGCGTTTCTGGCAGGACCCAACTGAGAGTGCCAATTCAGGACAAATCACTTAAAACAGGGCAGTCACAGCCCAAGGCTGGGGTTTTTCTACCTCTAAGGCAAACCAAACCAGCCAGACAAAGAGGACTTTGGTCTCACCCCACTGGCTAACCACAAGTCACACAAGGAATTCCCTTAGACACTCCAGTTTCCCAGTATCACCACCAGTGCCACTCGTCCTGGGGATGAATGGTTATGAAAACCAACACCTCAATAAAAGAAAACGGTTCTCTCAATCCCAAAGAATCAAGCCCCAGACTCAGGTCAATATACACATCAGATCTTACTCACAAATCACGCTGCTGTCAATCCTTTAGAATCTAAAATCTAAAGGTTTATTCATAAAAGGAAAAGAATAGAGATGAGAGCTAGAATTGGTTAAATGGAATCAATTACATACAGTAATGGCAAAGTTCTTAGTTCAGGCTTGTAGCAGTGATGGAGTAAACTGCAGGTTCAAATCAAGTCTCCGGAGAACATCCCAGCTGGGATGGGTCATCAGTCCTTTGTTCAGAGTTTCAGTTTGTAGCAAAGTCCCTCTAGAGGTAAGAAGCAGGACTGAAGACAAGATGGAGATGAGGCACCAGCCTTTTATAGGCTTTTCCAGGTGTAAGAACCTCTTTGTTCTTACTGTGGAAAATTACAGCAAAATGGAGTCTGGAGTCACATGGGCAAGTCCCTGCATACTTTGTTGAGTTACAAGGTGTATCTGCCTTCTCTCAATGGGTCAATTGTGTAGCTCATGGTCCTTAATGGGCCATCAAGCAGGCTAGGCAGAACTGACACCAAATGGTCTGAGGTGTCACCCAGCAGCACAGCACAAGTTTGAAATACAGACAGTACAAAGCCAATATTCATAACTTCAACTACAAAATGATACAGACATACAGACAGCATAATCCTAACCAGCAACCCATAACCTGGTCTTAGACACCTTATATGACCCCCTTTACATAAGATTTGGTGCCACTACAGGACCTTGGTTGCAGCCATGTTCTATATGGTCCCAGATTATATCAATAACGTCACAGTCCCTTCCAGCCCTGATCTTCTGTGAGCCTATGATTCTATGACCACTCAGAATCAGGACAAGAGATTCTCCCATTGCATTCTCCTCTGAGCCGTTCAAACCTCCTTCGCTCATTAGGCCTGAGTCATATTATTTACAGAAGTTCTAGTATCAGAGGGGGAGCCATGTTAGTCTGGATCTGTAAAAAGCAACCAAGAGTCCTGTGGCACCTTACAGAGTAACAAACATATTGGGGCATAAGCTTTTGTGGGTGATCTCCACTTCGTCAGACGCAAGTTCTAGCATCGCCATAATGGAAAAAAACAAACCAACCAGCCAGCCTCCCCATCTGCAAACAAACCCATCTCCGTAGGAAAAGTCCTACAACAGGCTTTGCCAGCCGTTGGAAACTGGGATTTCAACTCCAAATGATCTCACTGTATTTGCGATCCATTCAAATTCCCCATCCAGGTCTGTGACACTTTCATCTCAGGCCCTAAATTACTGTTTTAGGAGCAAAGGAAACAAATTGTGATCCACAAACAGAGGGCTGAGAACCCTGAATCATAGGACGCATTGAGCGGTGGAACTGTAGAATGTGGAGAAGATCAATTCCACATGGTGTCACGGAGTCCCAGGGCAATGCCCTGGAACTGCTCCCTACGAAGCCCGTCAGGACTCTGGGGAAGCCTCCTCTCTCTGAGCAGACTGTCTCCAGGGCAAGAAGCTTACACAGCTTCCACCTTCCTGGGTCTGACTCCAGAGCATTCAGCATCCCCTGCCCCACCGTACACTTCCCACAGCAAGTCCGCACACGTGGGGTCCTGGGGAAGCCACAGGGTCCTGCACCCCAATTTCGCAGTCAGACGTGACTCTCAGCCAGACAGTAAAACAGAGGTTTATTAGATGACAGGAACATGGTCTAAAACAGAGCTTGTAGGTACAGAGAACGGGACCCCTTGGCCGGGTCCATTCTGGGGAGGCAGGAAGACCAGAGCCTCACCTGGCTCCGCTCCATTTCCCCAGCCATCTCCAAACTGAACCTCCCTCCAGCCTCTCACCCAGCCTCCCCCCAGCTCCTCCCCCAGCCTTTGTCCAGTTTCCCAAGCAGAGGTGTCACCTGGCTCCAACCTCCCTCCTGGGTTCTCATGTTACATGCACAGATAGCTTCCCTCAAGGAAAGTCTCCCATCCCCAGTGCAGCCAGTCCCAATAAACCTCCCCTGCTACCTTCCCAGGTCAACACTCCCCACTCCTTGCTGTGCCACAGGCACCCACCCAGTGTTCAAAGAAAACATTGAGAACATTCCCACTTTGTCACAGTCACACACCCTTATTCCCACCACCGAGGTATTGGTGCAGCACACAGGGAAACTGAGGCACACAATATTCACGTAAAACTCACATAGGCTCACATACAACATAACAAGGGAAAATCCCCACTTCATCACACCCTCTATCCCCGATCCTTCTCTGTTATATTTACATTGAGGAAAAAGGGTTCAAGACACAACTGCTATTCAGCAGAACCCAGTGCAATCTGGGAACGAGGCAATCTGTCCCTAATGGGGGAACCTGGTGACTAACAATCACTGCAGTGGGAGGAAAAGTATAAACGTGATGCTCCAAAATTGGTTAGACTAGGAAAAGTGACGGAGGTTGTGTCCGGCGGTGAGGAGGTTTGCTACTTTACCCTGGACGCTATATGGGCTATTTTCTTCATTGAAAAAACTAGTTGTGTTTTTACGTCAGGATCCCTAACTCAATCTAGCTAACTCCATGGAAAACCCTAGTGCGGCCAAGGCCCAGGTAGATTTAACCTCCATGTACCGAGTAAAGGTCACTCCTGGCTCCCCCACCTGGGGCTGACGGACAATCCTGGAGGGACGCACACTTCCATGATGCAGGACAAAGGGGTTGATGAAAAACACCGTGGGCTTCACTCCAAGGAAGGGTGAGCTGCAAAATGGAAAAGCAGACAACTCACCTGAGAGAGCTGAGACGCCATAAATGCTACCTAAAGTTCACTACTTGGGAATTAGCAAAAGGGAAAAAACATCTTTTCTGAGACCCAGACGAGATTTTCATGGTGTTTCTCTCCCTTGCAGCTTCTCTGGTGATACATAAGAGAAGAGTCATGATGGAAGAATTTCCCGCACTCACGGCATTCATAGGGTTTTCTCTCCTGTGTGGCTCCTCTGATGTGTAATAAGGCCAGATCTCCAAGTGAAGGTTTTCCCTCACTCACAGCATCCATAGGGTTTCTCCCCTGTGTGGTTCCTCTGATGTGTAGTAAGGCCTGATCTCGCAGTGAACGTTTTCCCGCATTCATGGCATTCATAGGGTTTCTCTCCTGTGTGGATCCTTTGATGGGCAATAAGGTGTGGGTGCTGAGCGAACGTTTTCCCGCACTCATGGCATTTATAGGGTTTCTCCCCTGTGTGGATCCTCTGATGTGTAATAAGATTTGAGAAGTGAGCAAAGGTTTTCCCACACTCACGGCATCCATAAGGTTTCTCTCCTGTGTGGCTCCTCTGATGTGAAATAAGGCCCGAGATCTGAGTGAAGGCTTTCCCGCACTCACGGCATTCGTAGGGTTTCTCCCCTGTGTGGCTCCTCTGATGCGTAATAAGGTGTGAACTCCGAGCAAAGGTTTTCCCGCACTCACAGCATTCATAAGGTTTCTCCCCGGTGTGGCTCCTCTGATGGCGAATAAGGTGTGAGCGCCGAGCGAAGGTTTTCCCACATTCGCAGCATCCATAGGGTTTCTCCCCTGTGTGGCTCCTCTGATGGCGAATAAGGCATGAGTGGTCAGTGAAGGTTTTCCCGCACTCGCAGCATCCATAGGGTTTCTCCCCCGTGTGGCTCCTCTGATGGTGAATAAGGTGCGAGCTCTCAGTAAAGGTTTTCCCGCACTCGCAGCATCCATAGGGTTTCTCCCGTGTGGATCTTCTGATGGCGAATAAGGTGTGAGCGCTGAGCGAAGCTTTTCCCGCACTCGCAGCATTCATGGGGTTTCTCCCCTGTGTGGCTCCTCTGATGGCGAATAAGGCGTGAGTGCTCAGTGAAGGCTTTCCCACGCTCGCAGCATCCATAGGGTCTCACTCCAGTGTGTATTCTCTGGTGGCTAAGAAGTTGTGAGCGCTGCGCGAAGGTTTTCCCGCACTCACAGCATCCATAGGGTTTCTCGCCTGTGTGAATACTCTGATGGCGAATAAGAGTTGAGCGCTCAGCGAAGGTTTTCCTGCACTCGCAGCATCCATAGGGTCTCACTCCGATGTGGATCCTCTGATGGCGAATAAAGGTTGAGCGCTCAGCGAAGGTTTTCCCGCACTCGCAGCATCCATAGGGTCTCACTCCAGTGTGGATTTTCTAATGGTGTAAGTGCCTCCTGAACTTTTTCCCACACTCAAAGTTCGTGTTATTTCTCTCTCCCGTCAGGATTCTCTGCTGGGTCGTGGCTTCCTTGAGGCCTTTGTGAGTTTCCCGATAATTAACAAATATTCCAACTTTCTGCGCTGGCTGGTTTCCCTGACACTTCTCTGGCCTGTGCTGCCCCTGAGAGCCTTTTCCCTGCTCACAACTCATGGACACACTCCCTTTGCATCTTTGCAACAACGCCCCACGTGCTTCCACTTGCTCCTCTTCCTGCTGAGGCGTCTGCTCCACAGTCTCTCTCACCATCCCCTCACCTGCTGGGACAGAGAAAGGAAAACCTCAGAAACCGGAAGGGAAAAGGGGGGAACAAGCCAAGACAGTAGCTGGAGATGGGGAAATTCAGTCCCTGATTCTTCTCCAACGGGGAGAGAGGAGAGGATCAATTCTGCATCCAGTTCCCACCGAAACAGTCAGAGAGAAGGGAGTCTGGGGAGAGAACTACTGCCAGGAGTTAGGATGGGTAGGAAGCCAGGAACAGTATCCGCCCTGAGGATAGGACACCTGCTGAGGACCACCCTGAACCCAGAGACCTCACAAGGTCTTTGCTGGGAATCCCAGCTGTTTCCTTCAACAGCTCAGTAGGTTTAATGATCCCTCACCCATGCAGCTGCCTCTCAGGATCTCTCTTTCCTCTGAGCCCTGGAGATCTGGGGCCCACGGCTCTTCCCCTCGTTCCAGCTGGGAGAGGACATCAGGTTTGGAAACTGGGAACCCTGCTCAGGGGAAAGAAAACCAGTGAGATCAGGTAACATGCAAAAGAAGAAGTTACTCAACTTGTGCAGTAACAATGGTTCTTTGAGATGTGTCTCCCTATGGGTGCTCCACTGTAGGTGCTAGCACGTTAAAAATAGTTGTGTAGACCGGTGGCTTTCCACACTACTGTGCCCCTTTCAGGGGTCTGATTTGTCTTGCGTACCTCCGAGTTACACCTCATTTAAAAACTACTTGCTTACAAAATCAGACATAAAATACAAAAGTGTCACCGCACACCATGATTTGCTGACTTGCTCATTTTTACCATATCATTATAAACTAAATAATTGGAATATAAATATTGTACTTACATTTCAATGTGTATTATATAGATCAGTATAAACAAGTCATTGTATGAAATTTTACTCTGTACTGACTTGGCTAGTGATTTTGCTGTAGCAACTCTGGAAGACCTCTGCGTACCCCAGGGGTACACATACGCTGGTGTAAACACTGCAGCTCAGGCTTAAGAGATGAGCTCCAGCCCAATCTACAACATATTTGCAGTTACATACAGGCCACCAAGGCCAGTCTGGGGACCCAGACTGGGAGGGTCTCTCCCAAAGGCAGCGCAAACATCCCAATATGTGCTACTTCCGAGGCTTTGCTGTTTGGAAGGGTGTTCCCCACAGCTCCACCACTCTGAGACAGGGCATTCTGGAGGCAGCACCCTTGTATGTCATGATGGCACCTCAGCGAGTCTCAATGATTTCAGACTCCTTATAAACACCGTCTCTTCTGGGGTGCTGTAGCCAGTAGGTATTTACAGCCACATGAGAGAGGCTTTGCATTGTCCAGTGTGCTGCATTCATACGCGGACAGTTCTCGATCGTGTTTCCATGTAAATGGAGACAGGCCTATGCTACTTCAACAGGAATTACACTTCCATCCCAGGAGAGGAATTCACTCCTTCACACCCAGTCAGTAACGAAGCACATTGAGAGGGAAGCTGACCCATGCTTATTTTTCATTAAAAAACCTACTAAATAAAGCCCCCATTCTCCAGAGGGAGACAAGGTCAAAGTGAAGGGCTAGGAGCATGAATCATAAAATAACAAACACACAGGGTAAAAGGACCTCAAGGTGTCAGTTAGTCCATCCTCCAGCCGTGAGGCAGGACCAAGTATACACAGACCATCGGTTTAACCTCTTCTTCAAAACCTCCAGTGACCAGGATCCCACAACCTCTCTTGGCCCGTATTACACAGGAGGTCAGACTAGATGACCAAATAGTCTCCGTTGGCCTTAAAATGTCTTGATTGACAGAAGGAAGGACTTAGCACATGCCATTGTGCGTTGTGTCCCTCAGATGTGAACACCAGCATTTATTTGCAGGCACTCCAGCAGCGTGCACTGTGCCAGCTGTAGCTTTACATGAACAGTGGAGGGACTAGCTTGGCAGAGCTGTGACACCGAGAGAGGTGCACGTGAAACTGGAAGGAACAGGTATTCCTCATTTCAGTGCGGAGTGGTGTAGGCAGCATCAATAAAGGCGCACAAGGGTGTGTTCTTGCCACAAGGTTTGTCAGCAGGCTGGTGCCATACATGCCTGGGGTCCCTGGGGCTCAGTGAGGGGTAAGTGAAGGCAAGGACTCAGAAGGAATCCTCATTGGAAGGGTAAAGGGGTGGTGACATTATGAAAGTCCAAGATGGATTGTGTGCAGTAGGCTCAGGATCTGAGCGCAGGACGGGGGGAGGCAGCTTCTGTTCCCTACATCGGACCTAATCCCAAGTTTTGCCTTAGCAAAGAGATGGTGTCAGCGTCTGCACTGTCCTGCACCTGTGCTCTGCTCCCAAAGTGTTCTGTAGCCGGGAGGGCAGAGCGCTGGTCTGCGTCTCACTGGCCTCTCGGGGTGTCGCTGAAACAGGGCAACGCTGAGGGTGTATTGTGAACCTTAACTCTTCATTTCCCCTTCTAAGAACTGAGGGGATGGGAATCCTTACCCAGCGAGGTCACGTTCTTGTAGTTCTCCTGCATGACATGTCTGTAAAGGGCTCTCTGAGCAGGGTCCAGCAGAGCCCACTCTTCCCTGGTGAAATACACAGCCACCTCCTCGAAAGTCACCGGCCCCTGAAAGAGAAAGACCCCCCACTCTGCACCTGCTGCCCAGTGACAACCCCACCGGTCACAGGGGAGAGGGCCAATCACATGGAAGCTCTGGGAGGCAGGATCACACTCCCTCCCCATCAGAGCAGCCAGGAGGCATCAGGGGGAGGGAAGAGAGAGACAGAGAGCCCCTCGCCCCTTCTAGCAGAGAGAGATGGGAGGAGTCTTCACATTCAACACTCACCTACCTGCCAGAGGCTGATTCAGGTGATGGAGCCCCCTGGCAGATATCCAACAGCCTCCCCAGTGCCAGCACTTGGATGGGATGGGATGGGATGGGATGGGATGGGGTGTCTTCCCCGGGCCTCACTCGCGGTTGCCCTCTGGCTAGTAGGTTCAGACTCCAGTATTGGAGGCTGGTACATTTCCCCAGCCCAGTCCAGGGGGGCTGACAAATTAGGGAATTTCCACCCACAAACCCCATGGGTCTGTTGCTAGAATCTAGGCACCACCGTAAACAAATCCCAGCTGGTTTGTCACACCCTCTCTCTCTCCCTTTCTCCACCCTGGGTATTTCCTGCCCCCTCCCAGCTCCTGACTACCCCCAGAAGCACCCACCTCCTATGTCTTTACTGCCCTTCTCCCGCCAACAGGAGCCCACTGTGCCGAAGTGAGAATGTTCTTAATGTTGTCTCTGAATATTTTGTGGGTGCCTCAGTTTCCCCTATGCCTTTCTAAAGTATCTAGGTGGGGGGACCAGGGTGTGTGATTGTTGTAGAGCCCTAGAGGGCCAGTGTGATGCTGTCTGCACAAAGAATGGCCAACACCCTGTCTGGGCAACTGATGGCCTGGGCCCCTCCTCCCCTGCAAGGTGCCAACTGAAGGTGTTGGAGAACAAAGAGATCAGGTGGCCTCCTAGCCCAGGAAATAGACAAAGGCCAGAGCAGGGGCTGGAGGGAGTTTCAGTTTGAAGCTGGCTGGGGAAATGGAGGGAGGCCCAGAACTGGGTTCCGGGCTCCCTAACCCTCCCATGATGGACCTGACTTAGGGCTCCTGTTTCCTGTACCTAGTAGCTCTGGTCTGGACCGTGTTCCTGTTGTCTAATAAACCTTCTGTTTTACTGGCTGGCTGAGAGTCACATCTCACTGCGGAGTTGGGGAGCAGGGCCCTCTGGCTTCCCCAGGACCCCGCCTGGGCAGACTCGCTGTGGGAAGCCACCGTGTGGAAGGGGCTGCTGTGAATGCTCGAGGTCAGACCCAGGAAGGTTGAAGCCCTGGTGACAGTCTGCTCAGAGAGAGGAGGCTCCCCTAGAGTCCTGACTGCCCTCGTATGGTGCAGTTCCAGAGCATCGCCCGGGGACACCGTGACAACTGACAAATTAGGGAATTGCCATCCACAAATCCCATGGGTCTGTTGCTAGAATCTAGGCCCCACCGTAAACTAATCCCAGCCTGTTTGTCACACCCTCTCCCCATCCCTTTCTCCACCCTGGGTATTTCCTTCCCCCTCCCACCTCCTAACCACCCTCAGAAGTACCCACCTCCTATGGCTTTACAGCCTTTCTGCTGCCAACAGGAGCCCACCAGCAACTGCCCGATAATCCCTATCTGAGCTGGCCCCACGGCAGCCATCTCTCTTCCCTGGGAGGATGGGACGTGACACTGCAGCCTGTCAGGGCATGAAGGGGACGTGTCAGAACAGGACAGTCACGTCACATCACAATTCCCCCCGGCTCTTTCCTCGCAGATGGATGTTCTCGACTCTGTCATGCAAATAAGAGAAATATTCAAAACACAATTAGTAATGGGACGGGGGGAAGACACGGGACTTGAACTACCCAGACACCTGTTAGAAAAGGAATTCAAACAGACACAAAGTGTCTAATGAGCTCTTGGAATGTGTTGGGGACACGTTTGCTTCAGAAGATGGACGTAGTAACCAGGGGGACAGGCATTTCAGGGTTGATGCTGACTAACCGGTGGGAGGACAGGACAATGGACTGTGAAAAGACTCCGTACTGCCACTGACTCATGGACGCTGTGACACTACCGAGTAAGGTGGTCTTGTCACCCGATACTCAACATTACCTGGGACTTCTTGTAACTTTCCATGGGAAGGGAAGGGTGGGGCAAGAGGTCAAGTTTGAGAAACAAAAGATTCCTGCCTTGTGTAAATCCCATTTAAGGGTGGAGAGAAAGGCAAACGAGACTCCTCTTCTCCGTGGCCTGTCTGCCCAAGAAGAAAGACTGCTAAAGCCACCTGAAGCCAAGGCCAGGAGGGAGTCCAGACTGAGACAGGGGTCCAGTCTGAACAGAAACATAACTGGAATTCTGAACCATAGAAACTTTGCAACCTGCCTCAAATAACATTTAGGGTAAAAAATTACATTGTGTAACCTGTTTTTAAGTAGATTGAGCTTAACTTGCATATTCTGCTTTGTTCTGTCTGTTCTCTCTTACATTCACTTAAAATTCACCTTTTGTGGTTAATAAACTTCTTTCTTGTTTATAATATAACCCAGTTTATGTAATTTAACGGGGGGGGAGGGGAGAAGTTGTGCATATCTCCCTCTACATTGATGGAGGGGACGATTTTCATAAAACCTTTGGGTCTGTACCCCTTAAAAGGAGCGGGCACCAGAGTGTTGGGGCAAGACCCTAAGGCTGAATCTTTCCAGGGCGGATCTGTCTCTCTGTGAAGCTGGGCGTGGCTCTGCCGCGTGCTTGGCTGGAAGAGGCTTGTGAGCCTAACCCGGCCAGGTAAAGGGCACCCAGGCTGGCAGAACAGGCTGCCTCAGTGGCACCCCAGCACGTCAGGTGACACCCCAAAGGGCCAAACCCATCACAGCGAGGTGCCATGTGAACAAAATTCTAAGGAGAATAGAGCTCAGGAGAGCTGGCAGTTTCTCAGAGACAGGACTAAACAAGCAACAGCAAACGATCACAATGCGAAGGAAAGACGGAAAGAATAGTAAGCTGCCAATATGACTCCATTATGCGCTCTTTAACGACGAGACAATAAAAAGAAATCCTACAAAAATTTCAATCATGGACAAATTGCTATGGGTGAGTACAAAAGAACAGCACAAGCATAGAATCACATTGCAACAACACATCATCAGTAGGACAAAACTAACCTGTCTCACGACGGTCTAAAACCAGCTCACTTTCCCTATTAGTGGGTGAACAATCCAACGCTTGGTGAATTCCGCTTCATAATGATAGGAAGGAACCTCGAGAGGTCTCTAGCCCAATTCTCTGCACTCATGGCAGGACTAAGTATTAGCTAGACCATCCCTGAGAGGTGTCTTATCCAACTTGCTCTTAAAAATCTCCAGTGACCGATATTTCACAGCCTCCCTAGACAATTTATTCCAGTGCTTAACCACCCCGACAGTTAGGAAGTTTTTCCTAATGTCCAACCTAAACCACCTTTGCTGTGTCAAAAATAGACTCAGGACTCACAGTTTGTCAGACCACTCTGTTTTATTAGCACAGCTCTCTGCTACTAACACCCAGATAATGTGAGCACCATGCAAGACACAAACTATCTTGTTCATACAGATAAAAGGGCGAGAACTGAACAAGATAACTAAGGAAGCAGAACGTGATAAGTTTACCTGAGCTAGACATGCATATCTTATTTCCTTACTAACTATTACCGATCTTCTGTTAATGTTTCGCCATTAGCACCATTATTTATGCCTAATGTTTCTTTTCCTGGCACCTGTATTTCAACGTTTCTTAATTCTGCTTAAAGGTACATACAACATTTCTTTAATCCAGTCTTATTTTTACAATATAATTCATTCTATTTTCACAGCTGCAATTTAAGCCCATTGTCCTTGTCCTGAGACGTTAATGAGAACAATTTTTCTCCTTCCTCCTTGTAACAACCTTTTACATGCTTGAAAACTGTTATGTCCCCTCTCTTCTCTTCTCCACACTAAACACATCCAAGTTTTTCAATCTTCCCTCATAGACTTTTCAACATTTTTGTTGCTCTTCTGTGAACTTTCTCCAAATCTTTCCTGAAATGTGGCACCCAGAACTGGACACAATACTCCACCTGAGGCCTAATCAGCACAGAGCAGAGCGGAAGAATGACTTATTGTGTCTTGCTTACAACACTCCTGCTAATATAGCCCAGAATCAAGTTCGCTTTTTTTGCAACAGGGTTACCCCGTTGACTCATATTTAGCTTGTGATCCACTATGACCCCCAGCTCCCTTTCGGCAGTGCTCCTTCCTAGGCAGTCATTTCCCATTCTGTATGTGTGCAACTGATAGGTCGTTCCTAAGTGGAGCACTTTACATTTGTCCTTATTTGGACAGAGAAGGGCAATTAAAATGATTAGGGGTTTGGAACAGGTCCCATATGAGGAAACATTAAAGAAGCTGGGACTTCTCAGCTTGGAAAAGAGGAGACTAAGGAGGGATATGATAGAGGTCTATAAAATCATGAGTGATGTGCAGAAAGTGAATAAGGAAAAGTTATTTACTTGTTCCCATATTACAAGAACTAGGGGCCACCAAATGAAATTAATGGGCAGCAGGTTTAAAACAAATAAAAGGAAGTTCTTCACACACCGCACAGTCAACCTGTGGAACTCCTTGCCTGAGGAGGTTGTGAAGGCTAGGACTATAACGGGGTTTAAAAGAGAACTAGATAAATTCATGGAGGTTAAGCGCATTAATGGCTATTAGCCAGGATGGGTAAGGAATGGTGTCCCTAGCCTCTGTTTGTCAGAGAGTGGAGATGGATGGCAGGAGAGAGATCACTCCCTTGGGGCACCTGGCATTGGCCACTGTGGGCAGATAGGATGCTGGGCCGGATGGACCCTTGGTCTGACCCAGTACGGCCGTTCTTATGTTCTTAAATTTCATCCTATTTACTTCAGACCATTTTGTCCAGATCATTTTAAATTTTAATCCTATCTTCCAAAGCACTTGCAACCCCTCCCAGCTTGGTGTGGTCCACAAACTTTTTAAGTGTCCTCTCTATGCCATTATCTATATCACTGACAAAGATATTGAACAGAACCGGACCCTGAACTGATCCCAGTGGGACCCCAATCGATATGCCCTTCCAGCTTGAGTGTCAACCACTGAGAACCACTCTCTGGGGACAGTTTTCCAACCAGCTACGCACCCACTTAATGGTAGTTCTGTTCCAGTTGTACTTCTCTACTTTATTTAGGAGAAGGTCATGCAAGACAGCATCAAAAGCATTACTGAAGTCACGATATACCATGTCTACCGCTTCCCCTCTATCCACAAGCTTGTTATCCTGTCAGAAAAAAAACATTAGGGTGCTTTGACACAATTTGTTCCTCACAAATCCATGCTGACTGTTACTTATCACCTTATTATCTTCTAGGTGTTTGCTAAATGATTGCTTAATTATTTGTTCCATTATCTTTCCGGGGAATTAAAAGAAGCTGATTGGTCTATAATTCCCCAGGTTGTCCTTAACTATTCAGGTAATTATTATTAATGAAGAAGAGGAAGAAACAGACACCACAATAGGGAAAGAACAGGATACAAAATATGTAGATACATTAGATATATTAAAGTCAACCATTAAATTAGCCTTAGCTCAAGGAATTAGCTGAGGCAATCTGGGAAACATTACCAATCATCTTTGAGAACACCTGGAGAACGGTGAAGACTGGAGATGGGCAAACATTGTACCCATCTTTTAAAACAGAACTGAGGAATAAAGTCAAGCCTTCCTTAGATACCTGGAATGAACAAATTATTAAACAATCAATTTGCAAGCACCTAGAGGACAGGAATGTGATAATTTAAAGCCAGCCTGGATTTTCAAAAACAAATAATGCCAAGTCAATCTCATTTCCTGCTTTCACAGGGGTACTGGACTTACGGATCCACGGGACACTGTAGATAGGACATATCTTGATTTTGGTCTGGCTTTTGACACAGGCCCCCATGACATTCTCACAGTGAACCAGGGAAATGTGGTGCACATGAGAGTGTTATAAAATGGGTGAAAATGTTGTTGGAAGACTCTACTCAGACAGTAATCATTAGCGGTTCACTGTCCAATGGGAGGATGTATACAATGGGGTGCCCAGGGGCCAGTCCTGGATCTGATATAGTCAATATTTTCACTCATTACTCGGATAACGGACTGGAGAGCATGCTGTCTAAATATGCAGATAGCAGCAGCTGCGAGGGGCTGCAAGCGTGTTGGAGGACAGGATTAGAATTCAAGATAACATTTACACACAGGAGAAATGGGCTGAATGAACAAGATGAAATTCAATAAAGACAAGTGAAAGTACTAGACTTAGGAAAGGAAAACCAAATGCACCACTACAAAGTGGGGAGTAGTTGGGCAGGGGTTAGTACTACTGAAAATGATCGGGGGCTACAGTGGATCACAAACTGAATCTGAATCAATTGTGAAAAAACGGATGAAGCACCGGAATACATTAGCAAGAGAGGCAGTGGAATCCCCATCACTGGAGGTTTTTAAGGACAGGTAAGACAAACAGCTGAGTGCTGGGGGCCGGACTAGCTGCCCTCTCACGGTTCATTTCAGCCCCACAGTTCTACGACTCTATGCGGGGGAAATGTTTGGCCACTTTATTACAGCACTAACCGGCCCCTTCCACGAGCACTAAACCACCGAGACATTTTGAAACCCTCCCAGTAACAAGGTCTGGGAACCGGATGGGAGAGAAGCGCAGAACAAAAAGGAGCGATCCTGGGGGATTCCCCCGACACTGTCTCCAGGGCAGCACACTCCCACAGCAGGGGGAACAGGCTTTTCCTCTTCCTGCACTCACTTTGCTCACAGGAAAGTGAATCTGCCCAGGGATGCGGCATTAAGTGTGTGGGGATCTGGGAATCTCTCCCCCCAATTATTCCTCCCACTGCCCTTTTCAGTCTCTCTCCTTTTAATCCTTGTGTCTCCCTTCCCCTGTCTCTCCCCCTCTGGCTGACAGGCAGTCCTGGGGGTTCGCTCTCCTATGACTGGATTGGCTCCTGCAATTGCTAAGGGGGGAGAGATGTGGGGTGAGGAAGGGCTGTTTGTGCAGAGTCACTCTCATGCCCAGACCCTGAGGTCTCTATGAATCACCTGGCACCTCTAGCTCAGATGTCAGTGTGGGCAGAGCCTTGGGTTGACCTATAGGGCTAATTACAGCAGAAGAAAATCCTCACCTTGGCTGGCACAGGAAGCTTCACTCATGGTCACTCCCCTGCCCCGATCCCACTGGGGGAGCAGCAGCTGCTCAGCCTGGGCTCCCAGACCACAATCGGGAAACAGCGTCTGACCCACAAAGCTCAACCCCAATATCCTGAGCAGAGAAAGAGATAGAGAGAAACGGAGTCACTTTCCCCCCTTTGGCAACAACTGAAACCCCCTCCCCACCAGGACATGCCCTGATCTTATCTGCCCCCATGTTAATCTGGAGTCACTCCCTGTTCTGCCTTGCAGTGACTCCGGATTAACACACATCTACCAGAAACGTGGCTCAGGAAGGAAGCGGCCAGACTCCTTTTAAAGGGATCATTGCAGCCGGGGGATCGAACCTCCGTCCGCCCCCCTCGCTCCCCATGTGCTGAGAGGGATTCACAGGAACAGCTTCCCATCCCCCCCGCCTGATCCCCCCCATCTCACACCCTCTGCCCCCTCCCCCCTCCCTGACCCCCCATTTCACACCCTCTGCTCCTCCCCCATCCCTGACCCCTCCATCTCACACCCTCTGCCCTCTCCCCAACCCTCCATCTCTGACTCCCCCATTTCACACCCTCTGCCCCCTCCCTGACCCCCCCATTTCACACCCTCTGCTCCTTCCCCATCCCTGACCCCTCCATCTCACACCCTCTGCCCCCTCCCCCATCTCTGACTCCCCCATTTCACAGCCTCTGCCCCCTCCCCCCTCCCTGATCCCCCTCATTTCACACCCTCTGCCCCACCCCCACCTGACCCCGATTTCACACCCTCGGCCCTGCCCCCACCCCTGGCTCTGGGAGTCTCTGTCCGACTGGGCTGTGGCTGGGTGAGGGGGGGCTGTAGCTGGGATGGGGGGGCTGTGGGAGCCCGTGGGGGGGAGGAAAGGAGAGCTGGAGGTGCCAGGGGGAAGCGGGAGGGTGGGGCGGCTGTGGCTGTAGCTGGGATGGGGGGGCTGTGGGAGCCCGTGGGGGGGGAAGATGAGCTGGGCGCGCAGATGGGGCTGTGGCGGGCGGGGCCCGTGGGGGGCGGGGGGGCTGTGGCCAGGCGGGGCCCGTGGGGGGATGGGCGGCTGTGGCTGGGCGGGGGGGCTGTGGGAGCCCATGCGGGGGAGGAAAGACACACTGGGGGTGCCGGTGGGGAGCGGGGGGATAGGAGGGCTGTGGCTGGGCAGGGGGGGAAGGAAAAACATGCTGGGGGGAGGCGGGAAGGTGGGGGGCTGTCACAGAGCAGAGGGAGCTGTGGGAGCCCGTGGGGGAGGGCGGGAAGATGCGCTGGGCGTGCCAGGGAGGAAGTGGGGGGATGGGGGGGCTGTGGCTGGGCAGGGGGGGCTGTGGCCGGGCGGGGCCCGTGGGGCGACGGGGGGGGCTGTGGGAGCCCGTAGGGGGGAGGGGGACGGTCCCAGACACCCGAGGGGGGGGCGGGTTCGCCGTGGGGGCCCCACGTCCCGAGACTGCAGCGCCTCGCGCCCAAGACACCCGACTCTGCCGGTTACCGCGGGCGACCCCAGAATCGCTGACGTCACTTCCGCTCCTGGCCCCGCCCTGCGAGCGGAGCCTGTCGCGCCCAAAGCCGCGCCCGCTGGGTCCGCGGGGGCTGATGGGAGTTGTAGGCCCGGCGCACTACAACTCCCACAAGCCCCTGCGATACCCCGCCCTGCGCCCCTCCCCCCGGTGGGGGCTTCCATCTGGGCGGCCTAGGCCAGGAACTTCCAGTTCCAAATGAGGCGTGTGGTTAACCGGGCGGCTTCTTAACAGGGCCACCCGCCCTGCCTCGGCTCCCTGCGCCGTTAGCGTAACCGCCAGCCGCCCGCCCTGCCTCGGCTCCCTGCGCCGTTAGCGTAACCGTCGCCCGCCGTGCACCGCCAGCGTAACCGCCAGCCCCCCCCCCCTGCCTCGGCTCGCTGCGCCGCCGGCGTAAACAACGGCTGTAATGCGCCGCTGGCGTAACCGCCGCCCGCCCTGCGTCCTCCCTGCGCCGTTAGCGTAACCGCCGCCTGTCTTGCCTCAGCTCCCTGCGCCGCTGGCGTAACGGCCGCCCGCCCGCCCTACCTCGACTCCCTGCGCCGCTGGCGTAACCACCGCCAGCCCTGCGCCGCTGGCGTAACGGCCGACCGCCCGACCTGCGTCAGCACCCTGCGCCGCCAGCGTAACCGCCAGCCGCCCGCCCTGCCTCGGCTCCCTGCGCCGCTGGCGTAACCTGCGTCCTCCCTGCGCCGTTAGCGTAACCGCCGCCCGTCTTGCCTCAGCTCCCTGCGCCGCTGGCGTAACGGCCGCACGCCCGCCCTGCCTCGGCTCCCTGCGCCGTTAGCGTACCCGTCGCCCGCCGTGCGCCGCTAGCGTAACCGCCAGCCGCCCGCCCTGCCTCAGCTCCCTGCGCCGTTAGCGTAACCGCCGCCTGTCTTGCCTCAGCTCCCTGCGCCGCTAGTAACCACCGCCGGCCCTGCGCCGCTGGCGTAACGGCCGCCCGCCCGCCCGCCCTGCCTCGGCTCCCTGCGCCGTTAGCGTAACCGCCAGCCGCCCGCCCTGCCTCGGCTCCCTGCGCCGCTGGCGTAACCGCCACCTGGCCTGCGCCGCTGGCGTAACGGCCGCCCCCCGCCCTGCCTCGGCTCGCTGCGCCGCTGGCGTAACCGCCGCCCGCCCTGCGTCCTCCCTGCGCCGTTAGCGTAACCGCCGCCCGTCTTACCTCAGCTCCCTGCGCCGCTAGCGTAACCACCGCCGGCCCTGCGCCGCTGGCGTAACGGCCGACCGCCCGACCTGCGTCGGCTCCCTGCGCCGCTAGCGTAACCACCGCCAGCCCTCTGCCGCTGGCGTAACGGCCGACCGCCCGACCTGCGTCAGCGCCCTGCGCCACCGGCGTAACCGCGGCCCGAACCGCCCCTCATTTCGGGCGCCACTGGCGCAACCGCCGCCACCACCTACGCCGCTAGCGTAACTGCCGGGTTCTTTACGCCCTCGCAGCTACGCCCCTGGCGTAAAGGGGCTGATCTTCCACCTACCCCCGTGTTCCGGGGCTACGAAAAGGACGTAAGTCCCGCTTCCGCCTGACTCATGCCGGACTTGGCGGGGCTACGCTAATAGCGCAGGCCAGGCCTTTCCCCACGTCGCCGGAAACCGCACAGCCGCGATTCACAGAGCCCCACGTAGCGTACGGTGCGCCAGCTGCGTGGCAGTTTGACACCAAAACAAAATATTGCGGGCGGGGGAGGGGGAGAGACGGAGCCGCGGCCAATAAGCGGGAGGGGCCAGGACTCCAGGGAGGGGGCGGTGGGGAGGGGGCGTGACCACTGTGGAAGGGGGCGTGGCCATTCGGGGAGCTGACCAAGAAATCAGCTGGCGGAAGGATAAGGCCAGGGCGGAGGAACACGTGTCATGTGACTGACGTCACGCAGCCGGCTTGATCACGTGCCCGTCGGGAAGAAGATCCGGCCCGGAGGAGACTGATACTCAGAGAGAGGTCCCGTGACCGAGCGAGGGGAGCGGAGGGAGAGACCAATGGGAGGAAGGGGCGGGGCGAACGGGGTGCGTGGCCAATGGGGAGGGAGGAACCATGTAAGGGGACCCAAGAGGGGGGGTTATTGTGGAAGATTCCAAAAAGGAAATGGGGGGCCCCGACAGGTGGGTGAAACCATTGGGGCAGCAGTGGGAAGAGACCAAGGGGGGGGGAAAGCCTTGAGTGGGGGAGGGTCCAATACAGGTGAGGGGGAGGGCCTGGGAGCCAGGACGCCTGGGTTCTCTTCCCGGCTCTGGGAGGGGAGTGGGGGCTGGTGGTTAGAGCAGGGGGGCTGGGAGCCAGGACTCCTGGGTTCTCTCCCCGGCTCTGGGAGGGGAGTGGGGGCTGGTGGGTCAGAGCAGGGGGGGCTGGGGGCCAGGACTCCTGGGTTCTCTGTAGGGATTGATCCTGGCTGGCAAACCACCAGATAGTTAATCCCTGCAACCCCCCGTTACCCCCCCTGATCATAAGACCAGGCAAGTACAGCACTACATGCCTGAGTAGAATGAAAAACATAGCACGTCACGCTTGCAAGCAGCGGGTGAGAAGCAGGGAGATAAGGGAGATCCTCCGCCAGTAAGAAGCAAGTAAACAAGGCTGTGATTCATGCTGATTCATGCTGACAATGTAACCAGAAAGAATAAAAGGGCTGCCACGCCGGCTGACGGGGCGCCTTCCTGAGCAAACAAGCTGTCTGTGTCTGGTTCCTTCCCGCATCTGGTGACCCCGACGTGATACCAGCCCTCCGTACCCACCGGCTGGCCAAGCCGTGGTGCACCTCAGTGCGTAGTCGCGCACTCCCTCGTGAGTATGGGGGGGGATTTGTCCGTGCAACAGAAGGCTCATGCGAAAGAGCTGGTTCAGTTACTCAAGGTAACCGGTCGCACAGCAGCATCGCAGCGACATGTGGAAAATTTACTCCATGTCATAGAGGTTAAATGCCCTTGGTACCCCGAGAGAGGGTCTCTCGAGGTTTCCGATTGGCAGACTGTGGGTGAGCGATTCCTAAAAGAACCGCGAGCACCCATCCAACACATTTTGCTGTGGCAACATTGTGCAGAGGCAATCGGGCGTTTGCGAAAGGAGGCGCCCCCGCTTGCCTCTCCCACCCCTACCGCACCTCCGTCCTGTATCACGGAACCTAAAACCCCCTGTCCTGCCCCTCGGGCGTGGGCGATGGCCCCCAGTCCTACCCTCTCTGATTCGCCGTCGCCCTCCTCTCTTTCGCCCTCGCCGGCTCAGAGCGCGGTACAAGCCGCTATTCAGCAGGCGATGGCGATAGACGCCTCCCCCTTATTGGAGGAATGGGAGGGAGACCTCCCGGCCCTTTACCCAGTTACTTATGCCTTGAACGACGCCAGAGAGACAGTTGCTACACATCACCCGTTACCGTTCAAGGTTATTAGCGAGCTAAATAACGGGATCCGCCAATCTGGCCTTCGCTCCACTTATGTGGAGGGTCTCATTGAGGGGCTGGGTACAGTCTATGTTATGTTGCCAACAGATTGGAAACACCTGTTCCGAATGATTTTATCTCCTGCCCAGTACTGTGTATGGGACAGTGAGTTCCGGGCTGCAGCATTGGCTTGCTCCTCTGCACTGAATACTCCTGAACAAATTTATGGGTCGGGGCAGTTTGCAGAGGTGGATGCGCAATTGGTGCTCCCGGCAGAGTCTTTCAAACGCACCGCACTTTCCGTCATGCGGGCGTTTCGTCGCGTTCCCATAACTGGCAAGCCCTTGTCGTCCTTCACTAGTATTAGACAGGGGTCCTCTGAGGCTTTTCACCAGTTTGTAGATAGATTAAAAGAAGCCATTTCCCGTCCAATTGATAACCCAGAAGCCCAAGAAGAACTAATTCGTCGGCTGTCGGCAGAGCAGGCTAATGCCGACTGTCGCCGTATTCTCCAATCAGTTATTCACCGCGCGCAGTACTCCTTGGCGGACATGATCCAGGCTTGTGCCGAGGTGGGGACACAAACCCATGCCCCGGTTGCTAATGTATGGGAGGTCCTAGCCCTATCCATTAATCGTACTGAATTTTGTTTGTCCCAACAAACGGCAGTGGGACAATTACTTGGTACGTGCCTAATCCCAGTTTGCCATAATGCCAATGAAATAGAAAAAAGTACCTGGTTTTACTCCAGCCTAGAAAGTAATACCACAATTAAAAATCTGGGCTATTCAGCCTATCATAATTGGGGACCCCAGTCCCAACGCCTCCCAAATGGAGCTGTTCAGTTACTTACCCCTTATGTTGCTGATTTAAATGCCAGCTGTGCACGTATGACCAATTGCACAGCACACACTTGTGTTTCTCTTCCTGCCACCCCCCTTAACTGTTCCAGGCACTATAATATCTCTTATCTTTATAAATATATAATGTTGCCCCCTGGATGGTTTTGGACTTGTTCTGACCGCACCTTTAATTATATTCCGGCTAATTTAACTGATGGCACCTATTGCTGTGTTAGCCGCCTGTCACTTATTCTTGCTCCCCGGTCTGAGCATGCACCACGAGCAAGACGTTCGTATACCCAGCTGTCCGCTGATTGCGACTCTAAGGTCGAGCTCTTGTCCAAAACTGAGTATGTGGCATTAGCTGCCTCTTTGATTGGTATACCTGGCTTAACAATCAGTAATAGTAGAAATCTTAATCGGTTAGCTTGCTCAGCGGTTAAAGCTCTTAACGCCACGTCTATTGCAGTGGCCTTGCTTAATGAGGAGCAAACAGAGCTGCGCCATGGAATTTTGCAAAATAGAGCTGCTATTGATTATCTTCTTTTGCTACATGACTATGGCTGTGAAAAAATTAATGATATGTGTTGTTTTAATATTTCTGATCACTCCCATGCTATTAATAATCAAATAGCTGTAATTAAAAATCTTACTGCTCAAATTCGAATTCACAATGACCCATTCTCCTCCTGGTGGGACTGGCTATCTAGCTGGCTACCAGGATGGGGTTGGTTACATCAAGTAATAACCTATGGAGGACTTTGCCTTTTGTTCCTCATACTCACCTGCTGTGGCGTTCAGTGTATTCCCTCCTTAATTTCATTGTGCACCCAAGGGTGCCCCTGGGCAGGAAAAAAACCTGCCCTTCCCTTCTAAAAAGTAAAGGGGGAGATGTAGGGATTGATCCTGGCTGGCAAACCACCAGATAGTTAATCCCTGCAACCCCCCGTTACCCCCCCTGATCATAAGACCAGGCAAGTACAGCACTACATGCCTGAGTAGAATGAAAAACATAGCACGTCACGCTTGCAAGCAGCGGGTGAGAAGCAGGGAGATAAGGGAGATCCTCCGCCAGTAAGAAACAAGTAAACAAGGCTGTGATTCATGCTGATTCATGCTGACAATGTAACCAGAAAGAATAAAAGGGCTGCCACGCCGGCTGACGGGGCGCCTTCCTGAGCAAACAAGCTGTCTGTGTCTGGTTCCTTCCCGCAGTTCTCTCCCTGGCGCTGGGAGGGGAGTGGGGTCTGGTGGTTACAGCAGGGTGGAGGGAGCTGGGGGACCATGTATCACGCACCTCGTTGCTGCGTGGGAAGGGGTTTACCCACAAAGCAGGGGTGGGGAGGGGGAGCACAGATTGATGAGGGGAGGGGCTCCCCAAAGAGACCCCCCCTCCACCATAGCCTATCTCAGCCCCGCCCAACCCCCCAGGCTCTGGCTTCCCCTTTTGAGTCCCAGGTCAGCTCCACCCACAGGGAAGTGAGTCACCACCAGGATGTCGAGTACCTCAGCTGCCCTGCCCCACACCCAGAAACGCCTGGCTTGAAACAGGCTCTGAGATGCGCCCACCTCTGGGGCAGGGCGGCCGGTTACACAGGGACCCCTCACCCAGTGCGGAGATGCGCCCCCCCATCTGGGGCAGGGCGGCCGGTTATCCAGGGACCTTTTGCCCAGCGCTGAGATGCGCCCACCTCTGGGGCGGGGCGGCCGGTTGCCCAGGAACCCCTCCCCCAGTGCTGTATTCAGCATTCGAGGAACAGTACCACCCCCCTGCCCCACACATCTGCCACGGGACGCTCCCATGAGTCACTGCACCCTGGGGGTGGCAGGGAGCAGCAGGAAGTGCCTGAAAACAGAACCTGGCCCTGACCCCACAGTTCCCCCCGCGCCAGGAACGTACCTGCGGATTGTGTGACCTCAGGGGTATTTTACACTTCCAATCAAAACAGATGGGCTGTGCCCCACAGCTGTCCCTGATGCCAACCTGGGACCAGCCCCACCTGCCCCCTGCTGAGCCCCCCACAGCGCCCCCTGGCTAAGACACCATCTTTCAAACCCACAGCACAGCAGGACCGTAGGTGCCCCCATCTCCCCCAGAACAGGAGACTGGGAGCCAGGACGCCTGGGTTCCATCCTGCCGCAGGTGGGGCTGATGGTGCATCAGCTGATCCTTCAACCCAGCTTCACCCCTCACAACAGGCCCCACCCTCAATCCCTCACTCCCCTACTGGCTGAGAACTGTAGCCAACCCAGGCCTCTGGCAACTGGGGAAACTGAGGCACAGACGCCAAGTGGGAGACACATGGGCCCTGTTGCTTATGAACCAACTGGGCCCTGGCCCCAGGCAGCCTCAGGCCTCCGGTGGCGGCTGCCCCAGCGCTCACATGCCTTCCCATCACCACCCCCTCAACCCCACGCCCCTCACAGAGCCAGGGAGAGAACCCAGGAGTCCTGGCTCCCAGCCCCCCCCTGCTCTGACCCAGCAGCCCCCACACCCCTCCCAGAGCCAGGGAGAGAACCCAGGAGTCCTGGCCCCCAGCCCCACCCCTGCTCTGACCCAGCAGCCCCCACTTCCCTCCGAGAGCCACGGAGGGAACCCAGGAGTCCTGGCTCCCAGCCCCACCCCTGCTCTGACCCAGCAGCCCCCACACCCCTCCCAGAGCCAGGGAGAGAACCCAGGAGTCCTGGCCCCCAGCCCCACCCCTGCTCTGACCCAGCAGCCCCCACTTCCCTCCCAGAGCCGGGGCCAGAATCGTTCCATCTCCCTGCGCAAGACTCCAGCTGTTGAACATGTGGAGCGGGCTGGGGGGGGTAAAAACTCTCCGAACACGGCACCGGTTCTGGCCTTGCTTAGCGGCTATAATTTCCCACCCGGGTTTTCCTTCTCCTCCCGAGTCCGAGGAAAGAACCCAACAGAGAAGGGTCGTCCCTTGGGCACAGATCCGAGACCCAACACCTGCCCCGGGCAAAAAAAAAAATCCAGCGGCTCCAACCCGGGGAGAAGTGGAGGGAAGAACACAACGAAAAAGGAAACGAAAAGAAAAAACGAGGTCTTTGTACAAGGCCGGAGGGGGGGGGGGGCAGAGTCTTGTAAAACCAGACCACCCCCCCCGGCCTGATCGGACACGTCCATCCGCGCGCCGTGAAGCTGCACACCCCCTTTCTTTGTCCCGCTGCCGGATAAGCTCCGCCCTCCGAGTCAGTCCCCGCCCATTCTTGGCACAGGGCCGGGTGTGGGGGGGAGTAGGTTGGTGGGGAATTGGGGGGGGTGACCCCCCCTCCGCTCTTCTCCAGAGTTCAGGAATCGGTGGCAGAGTCCACGTGGTGGTGATGGTGGCAGCGCTGGGATCCGGCGGAGGTCAGGGGCCAACGCCTGAAGAAAGGAGGTGCTGACATCACCAGAGGCAGTGCTGATGGAGGTTCCGGATCAGCACCGACCGCACGTCCGCTGTGAACCTGGGGAGGGGAAGGGAAGCGTTAGGAGGGAACCCAGGAGTCCTGGCTACCAGCCCCCTCTCCTAATTAACCAGACCCCTTTGAGCGAGGGACCCCTAGGTACCAGCACAGAGACTGTGCAGTTTCAAAGGATCCACCTTGCTGGATCACCACCTAATAATTGACCTGGGGAACTCCTCGCCACAGGACATCGCGACCGCCAAAAATGTAACGGGATCGGGAAAATAAAGTTCCTGGAGGGTGGATCAGTCAACAGTTAGTAACCCAGGCAGGTGGAGACGCGACTCCAGAGAGGAGGGCGCCCGGCAGCGTGGTGCCGCAAGGATTCAGGGCTCGGCCCCACACAGGAGGATCCTGCTCAGTCAGCCTGGGCTCTGTGGCGTGGGTCGGGGGGTCTGTCGGATACTGAGGCATCAGGGTCCAACCCTTCTGCCTGCGACCGCCTGGATCTCCAGCTCAGAACAGTGCGGGGTTTTAAGCGGAGCCAGGGAGAGAACTCAGGAGTCCTGGCTCCCAGACCCCATGCTCTGACCCACCAGCCCCCACTCCCCTCCCAGAGCCGGGGAGAGAACCCAGGTGTCCTGGCTCCCAGCCCCCATGCTCTGACCCACCAGCCCCCACTCCCCTCCCAGAGCCGGGGAGAGAACCCAGGAGTCCTGGCTCCCAGCCCCCCTCTGCTCTGACCCACCAGCCCCCACTCCCCTTCCAGAGCCGGGGAGAGAACCCAGGAGTCCTGGCTCCTAGCCCCCCCTGCTCTAACCCACCAGCCCTCACTCGCCTCCCAGAGCCGGGGAGAGAACAGGAGTCCTGACTCCCAGCCCCCCCTGCTCTAACCCACCAGCCCCCACTCCCCTCCCAGAGCCGGGGAGAGAACCCAGGAGTCCTGGCTCCCAGCCCCCCTCTGCTCTAACCCACCAGCCCCCACTCCCCTCCCGGAGCCGGGGAGAGAACCCAGGAGTCCCGACTCCCAGCCCCCCTGCTCTAACCCCCAGGCCCCACTCCCCTCCCAGAGCCAGGGGGAGAACCCAGGAGTCCTGGCTCCCAGCCCCCCGTGCTCTAACCCACCAGCCCCCACTTCCCTCCTGGTGCTGGGAGGGAATCCAGGAGGCCTGGCTCCCAGCCCCTCGTCCCCTCCCTAGAGAACCCCGGCGTCCTGGCCCCCAGCCCCCGGCGGGTACCTCAGGGCGTCCAGCATGGGCAGCAGGTTGAGCAGGGCCGTGTCGCTGGGGTCGCTGAACCACGACTTGATGGGGATGGCGTTGTCTAGGAGAGAGGGACAGACGGACGCCTCTTAAAGGGGCGGCGCTGGCCAACTGGGGAAGGGGAGGTGTACATCCTCCTCCCCCCCCCGCAGTACCACATACCCAGATGCTGCCCCACCTCCCGTACCCCAGCAGAACCCTGGGGGGGGGGCATCTCTGTGGCTCATGATCCCTCCCCATCCATTTGGGGTGAGCCACTTCTCTTCAGTCAGGACATTAGCGCAATCAGGAGGCAGCTGGGGGTTAGAGCAGGGGGGGCTGAGAGCCAGGACTCCTGGGTTCTCTCCCCAGCTCTGGGAGGGGAGTTGGGGCTGGTGGGTCAGAGCAGGGGAGGCTGGGAGCCAGGACTCCTGGGTTCTCTCCCTGGCTCTGGGAGGGGAGTGGGGGCTGGTGGGTCAGAGCAGGGGGGGCTGGGAGCCAGGACTCCTGGGTTCTCTCCCCGGCTCTGGGAGGGGAGTGGGGGCTGGTGGGTTAGAGCAGGGGGGCTGGGAGCCAGGACTCCTGGGTTCTGTCCCAGCCCTGGGAGGGGAGTCGGGGCTAGCGGGCGGCAGGGGGGGCTGGGAGCCAGGACTCCTGGGTTCTCTCCAGGCCCCGAGAGGGGCGTGGGGGCTAGGGGGTAGTGCGGGGGGCTGGCTCGTACCTGGATGGCTCCGGTAGGCGCCCGGCGAGTTGTCCAGGATGACGACACTCGACAGGTCACTGTGCACCACCGACAGGTCCTTGATGTAGCTGCCCAGCTCCAAAGTGCAGTGCTGGGGAGGGGGAGAGGCGGGGGCGTGGGGGGTGAGTGGCTACTAACCCCTAGGGTGCCCCCCCCAGTGCCCCAGCCCACACTCCTCCCCCCCACCAGGGCCATGCTGGGAGATTAGGGGGACGGGGGGGAATGCAGGGGCACCCCAGCAGGCAACTGGCTGCTCCCTCCCACCAGCTGAAGCCACGCCCTCTTCTCCTTAGCTCTTCTAACCAAAGCCCCGCCCCAGCTCCCTGTAAGCTCCGCCCCATCCCCTGCTCCCCGAAAGCCCTGCCCCCAGACTCCCTATGCTCTGCCCCAGCCCCTTCACCCTGCTCCCCCTAGCCCCCACTGATTTCTCTAAGCTCCACCCCCAGTCCCCCTGCTCTCCAAAGCCACGCCCCCAGCTCCACCTAAGCTCCACCCTATCCCTCCCTGCTCTCCAAAGCCACGCCCCCAGCTCCACCTAAGCTCCACCCCATCCCTCCTCTGCTCTCCAAAGCCACGCCCCCAGCTCCATCTAAGCTCCACCCCATCCCTCCTCTCCAAAGCCACACCCGCAGCCACACCTAAGCTCCACCCTCAGTTCCCCCCACTCTGCTCTCCAAAGCCACACCCCAGCTCCATTTAAGCTCCACCCCCAGCCCCCCCTCTCCAAAGCCACACCCCCAGCCACACCTAGGCTCCACCCTCAGTTCCCCCCACTCTGCTCTCCAAATCTACACCCCAGCTCCATCTAAGCTCCACCCCCAGCCCCCCTCTCCAAAGCCACACCCCCAGCCACACCTATGCTCCACCCTCAGTTCCCCCCACTCTGCTCTCCAAAGCCACACCCCAGCTCCATCTAAGCTCCACCCCCAGCCCCCCTCTCCAAAGCCACACCCCCAGCCACACCTAAGCTCCACCCTCAGTTCCCCCCACTCTACTCCCCAGACCCCACCCCTCCTTCCCCATCGTCCCTCCCCTGCCATCTCTGCACCCCCAACTCACCTGCCGGTAATACCTTCTCTTGAGGATACTCCTGTTGTTGTCCAGCTTGGCCACCGCGGAGCCGTAGATCTCCATGCTGGCCGTGAACACCACCAGCTCATACCACTGGCTCACCTGGCATGGGGCGGGGGGGGGAGGAAATCAGTGCAGGATGGAGACCTCCACCTCCTCCCAGCGGGGGGGTGGAGGGGCAGCCAGATACCCCCATGGGCCCCCGAGAGAGCAGTCATGATGGCAGTGTCTTTGGGCACACATGCATGGTCATGGCAGTCCAGTTCTATGGAGGGCAGGGGGTCTAGTGGTTAGAACAGGGGGGGCTGGGAGCCAGGACTCCTGGGTTCTCCCCCCGGCTCTGGGAGGGGAGTGGGGGCTGGTGGGTCAGAGCAGGGGGGGCTGGGAGCCAGGACTCCTGGGTTCTCTCCCCAGCTCTGGGAGGGGAGTGGGGGCTGGTGGGTCAGAGCAGGGGGGGCTGGGAGCCAGGACTCCTGGGTTCTCTCCCTGGCTCTGGGAGGGGAGTAGGGGCTGGTGGGTCAGAGCAGGGGAGGTTAGGACCCAGGACTCCTGGTTTCCATCCCTTGGCTCTGCCATCAGCCTGCTTGGGTAAGTTCCTTCCCCTCTGTGCCTCTCACACTCGGTCTAGACCGATCTCTTTGGGGAACGACTCATCTACCTGCACACACAACACCCAGCGACAGTCTACGGTATCACTTGAAAAGCCATAATCTGCTGACTATCACCGTCCTGTTCAACTGTGCTCCCCAACGCTGCCTAAGCCGTGATGAGATTTTACTGCGTCTCTGGTACTGAAACACATTGCGAGTCAAGAGAGGACTGGCCACAGGTGTTAGACAACCAGTCGCTAGGGCAGAGTCTGGGGGTTTCCCTCAGGAACAGCAGTTGTTTGCAACTCTGAACCGTTCGTCCCACGGAACGAAACATTTCAAAAGTTTACAACTGAACGTTAACTTAATACAGCTTGGAAACTTCACTGTCACTGTAGCTCCAGGCAGGAAATGCTCTGTGCATTACCCAGTGTTGACCCACGGTGTCACTATTTTTCTATGAGAGAAATCCTCTGTGCATTACCCTGCGTGGCCATACGGTGTCACTGTTGCCTTGTGAGGGAAATGTTCTGTGCATTACCCTGCGTGGCCATACGGTGTCACTGTTGCTCCATGCAGGAAATGCTCTGTGCATTACCCACGTGGCCACACTGTGTCACTGTTCTACCGTGAGGGAAATGCTCTGTGCATTACTCGTCGCGGCCACACTGTGTCACTGTTGCTCCATGATAGAAATGCTCTGTGCGTTATCCTGCATGGCCACACCATGTCACTGTAGCTATCTGCAGGAAATGCTCTGTGCATTACACCACGTGTTCACACGGTGTCACTGTTGCTCCATGCTGGAAATGATCTGTGCATTAACCTGCGTGGCCACACGGTGTCACTGTTGCTCTGTGAGAGATATCCTTAGTGCATTACCCTGCGTGGCCACACAGTGTCACTGTTGGTCCATGCGGAAAATGCTCTGTGCATTATCCAGTGTGGCCACATGGTGTCACTATTTTTCTATGAGACAAATCCTCTGTGCATTACCTGGCGTGGCCACACAGTGTCACTGTTGCTCTGTGAGGGATATCCTTCATGCGTTACCCAGCGTGGTCACATTGTGTCACTGTAGCTCCAGGCAGGAAATGTTCTGTGCATTACCCCGCGTGGCCACACGGTATCACTGTTGCTCCATGCGGGAAATGCTCTGTGCATTATCCAGTGTGGCCACACCGTGTTACTGTTGCTCCATGCAGGAAATGATCTGTGCATTACCCTGCGTGGCCACATGGTGTCACTGTTGCTCCATTCGGAAAATGCGCTTGGCATTACCATGCATGGCCACATGGTGTCACTTTAGCTATATGCAGGAAATGCTCTGTGCATTACCCTGCATGGCCACACGGTGTCACTGTTGCTCCATTCGGGAAATGCGCTTGGCATTACCCTGCATAGCCACATGGTGTCACTTTAGCTATATGCAGGAAATGCTCCGTGCATTACCCTGAATGGCCACACCATGTCACTGTTGCTCCATGCAGGATATGATCTGTGCATTACCCTGCGTGGCCACATGGTGTCACTGTTGCTCCATTCTGGAAATGCTCTGTGCATTACCTGGCGTGGCCACACAGTGTCACTATTGCTCTGTGAGGGAAATGTTCTGTGCATTACCCTGCGTGGCCACATGGTTTTAATATTCCTCTGTGGGCGATATCCTTACTGCATTACCCTGCGAGACCACACGGTGTCACTCTTGCTCTGTGATGGAAATGCTCTGTGCATTAACCAGTGTGGCCAGACGGTGTCACTATTTTTCTATGAGAAATCCTCTGTGCATTACCGGGTGTGGCCACACAGTGTCACTGTTGCTCTGTGAGGGATATCCTTCATGCATTACCCAGCGTGGTCACTCTGTGTCACTGTAGCTCCAGGCAGGAAATGCTCTGTGCATTACCCCGCGTGGCCACACGGTATCACTGTTGCTCCATGCGGGAAATGCTCTGTGCATTATCCAGTGTGGCCACACTGTGTCACTGTAGCTCCAGGCAGGAATTGCTCTGTGCATTACCCCATGTGGCCACACCGTGTCACTGTTGCTCCCTTCAGGAAATGATCTGTGCATTACCCAGTGTGTCCACACGGTGTCACTGTTGCTCCATGCGGGAAATGCTCTGTGCATTAGCCCACGTGGCCACACGGTGTCACTGTTCTACAGTGAGTGAAATGCTCTGTGCATTACTCGTCGTGGCCACACTGTGTCACTGTTGCTCCATGATAGAAATGCTCTGTGCGTTATCCTGCATGGCCACACCATGTCACTGTAGCTATATGCAGGAAATACTCTGTGCATTACCCCTCGTGTTCACACGGTGTCACTGTTGATCCATGTAGGAAATGCTCTGTGCATTACCCTGCGTTGGCCACATGGTGTCACTGTTGCTCCATTCGGGAAATGCTCTGTGCATTATCTAGTGTGGCCCCACGGTGTCACTATTTTTCTATGAGAGAAATCCTCTGTGCATTACCTGGTGTGGCCACACAGTGTCACTGTTGCTCTGTGAGGGATATCCTTCGTGCATTACCCTACGTAGCCACACAGTGTCACTGTAGATCCACGCAGGAAATGCTCTGTGCATTACCATCTGTGGCCACACGGTGTCACTGTTCCTCCATCAGAGAAATGCTCTGTGTATTACCCTGCGTGGCAACACTGTGTCACTGTTGCGCCATTAAAGAAGTGCTCTCTGCATTACGCTGCATAGCCACACGGTGTCACTCTAGCTATATGCAGGAAATTATCTGTGGATTACCCTGCGTGGCCACACGGTGCCACTGTTGCTCCATGCGGGAAATGCTCTGTGCATTACCCTGCATGGCCACATGGTGTCACTGTAGCTCCAGGCAGGAAATGCTCTGTGCATTACCCAGTGTGGCCCCACGGTGTCACTATTTTTCTATGAGAGAAATCCTCTGTGCATTACCTGGCGTGGCCACACAGTGTCACTGTTGCTCCATGACAGAAATGCTCTGTGCATTACCCGGTGTGGCCACACAGTGTCACTGTTGCTCCATGACAGAAATGCTCTGTGCATTACCCGGTGTGGTCACACAGTGTCACGGTTGCTCCATGCAGGAAATGCTCTGTGCATTACCCGGTGTGGCCACACAGTGTCACTGTTGCTCCATGACAGAAATGCTCTGTGCATTACCCGGTGTGGTCACACAGTGTCACGGTTGCTCCATGCAGGAAATGCTCTGTGCATTACCCGGCGTGGCCACACAGTGTCACTGTTGCTCTGTGAGGGAACAGCTCTGTGCGTTACCCCGCGTGGCCACACCGTGTCACTGTTGCTCCATGCAGGAAATGCTCTGTGCATTACCCACGTGGCCAGACGTGTCACTGTTGCTCCATTCGGGAAATGCTCTGTGCATTAGCCCACGTGGCCACACGGTGTCACTGTTCTACCGTGAGGGAAATGCTCTGTGCATTACTCGTCGCGGCCACACTGTGTCACAGTTGCTCCATGATAGAAATGCTCTGTGCGTTATCCTGCATAGCCACACAGTGTCACTGTAGCTATATGCAAGAAATGCTCTGTGCATTACCTCACGTGTTCACACGGTGTCACTGTTGCTCCATGTAGGAAATGCTCTGTGCATTACCCTGCGTGGCCACATAGTGTCACTGTTGCTCCATCCGGGAAATGCTCTGTGCATTATCCAGTGTGGCCCCACGGTGTCCTTATTTTTCTCTGAGAGAAATCCTCTGTGCATTACCTGACGTGGCCACACAGTGTCACTGTTGCTCTGTGAGGGATATCCTTCGTGCATTACCCTACGTAGCCACACCGTGTCACTGTAGGTCCATGCAGGAAATGTTCTGTGCATTACCCAGTGTGGCCACACGGTGTCACTGTTGCTCCATGCGGGAAATGTTCTGTGCATTACCCAGTGTGGCCACATGGTGTCACTATTTTTCTATGAGAGAAATCCTCTGTGCATTACCTGGCGTGGCCATACGGTGTCACTGTTGCTCTGTGAGGGAAATGCTCTGTGCATTACCCTGTGTGCCCACAGCGTGTCACTCTTGCTCCATGCAGGAAATGCTCTGTGTATTACCCAGTGTGGCCACACTGTGTCACTGTTGCTCCATGAGATAAATGCTCTGTGTATTAACCGGCGTGGCCACACGGTGTCACTGCTGCTCCATGAGAGAAATGCTCTGTGCGTTACCCCGCGTGGCCACACCGTGTCACTGTTGCTCCATGAGAGAAATGCTCTGTGCATTACCCCGCGTGGCCACACCGTGTCACTGTTGCTCCATGCGGGAAATGCTCTGTGCATTATCCAGTGTGGCCACACTGTGTCACTGTAGCTCCAGGCAGGAAATGCTCTGTGCATTACCCAGTGTTGACCCACGGTGTCACTATTTTTCTATGAGAGAAATCCTCTGTGCATTACCTGGCGTGGCCACACAGTGTCACTGTTGCCTTGTGAGGGAAATGCTCTGTGCATTACCCCGCGTGGCCACACGGTATCACTGTTGCTCCATGCGGGAAATGCTCTGTGCATTATCCAGTGTGGCCACACTGTGTCACTGTAGCTCCAGGCAGGAAATGCTCTGTGCATTACCCTGCGTGGCCATACGGTGTCACTGTTGCTCCATGATAGAAATGCTCTGTGCATTACCCTGTGTGGCCACAGGGTGTCACTCTTGCTTCATGCAGGAAATGCTCTGTGCGTTACCCCGCGTGGCCACCCAGTGTCACTGTTGCTCCATGCGGGAAATGCTCTGTGCATTAGCCCACGTGGCCACACTGTGTCACTGTTCTACCGTGAGGGAAATGCTCTGTGCATTACTCGTCGCGGCCACACTGTGTCACTGTTGCTCCATGATAGAAATGCTCTGTGCGTTATCCTGCATGGCCACACCATGTCACTGTAGCTATATGCAGGAAATGCTCTGTGCATTACCCCACGTGTTCACACGGTGTCACTGTTGCTCCATGTAGGAAATGCTCTGTGCATTACCCTGCATGGTCACACCATGTCACTGTTGCTCCATGCGGGAAATGATCTGTGCATTACCCTGTGTGGCCACATGGTGTCACTTGCTCCATTCGGGAAACGCTCTGCGCATTACCCAGTGTGGCACCACGGTGTCACTATTTTTCTCTGAGAGAAATCCTCTGTGCAATACCTGGCGTGGCCACACACTGTCACTGTTGCTCCATGATAGCAATGCTCTGTGCGTTATCCTGCATGGCCACATGGTTTTAATATTCCTCTGTGGGGGACATCCTTACTGCATTACCCTGCGAGACCACACGGTGTCACTGTTGCTCTGTGAGGGAAATGTTCTGGGCATTACTGGGATAGAGCAGGGGGTGACTTTAGGTGAGGGACAGGACCTAAGCCTGTAACTCGAGCTAGGCAGGAGGGAGGGGGTCAGCACCTTTGCCACAAAGCTGGACACAGGAAGGGGCCGGCTGGAGGGAGTTGGGTTAGTTCAGTTTCAGTTTTGGGCTGAGTGGTTGGAATTCAGGGAATCCCAAACTGGGGACTAAACTTCCTGAACCCCCAGAAGGACTCAGCTGGGGTCCTGGTTGTGCCCAATAGCTCTGCTTTATCCTTTGTTCCTGTTGGCCAAAAAAACCCTTCTGTTTTACTGCCTAGCTGAGAGTCACTATGAGTCTCAGGAAGAGGGGTGCATGACTGGACTCCCTCACACTCCGTGACACCCCCTAAGCCCCTCCAGGACCCCTGAAGCCTGGACGTAGGTATCTGTGCCCCCCACCAAAACCCCCTAAGCTCCCCCCAGGATCCCTGTATCCTGGACGTAGGTATCTGTGCACGCTCACGAACCCACTGATCATCCCAGCGACCCCTACAGCATGGACGTAGGTATCAGCACCCCCAAAATGCCCCAAAGCAATCCCGGGATGCCTACAGCCTTGATATAGGTATCTGTGCCCCTCCCAACCTCCTTATACCCCCAGAACTCCTCCAGCCTGGACGTAGCTATTTCTGCCCACCAGGAACCCCCTAAGCCCCCCCACCAGGACTTCTCCAGCGTGGACATAGGTATCTCTGCCCTCCACAAGCCCCCTAAAACCCCTAGGGCCCCCTCCAGCCTGGTTGTAGGTATATGTACCCCCCACAAACTCCCTAAGTTCCCCAGGGCCCCCTCCAACTGGGACGTAGGTATCTGCTCAACCCACAACCTCCTAAGTACCCCAGGGACCCCTAGAGTCTGGACATAGATATCTGTGCCCCTCACAAACCCCCTAAGCCCCCCGGGACCCCTACAGCCTGGATGTAGGTATATCTGCCCCCAAAAAACTCAGTAATCCCTCTCCAGACCCTTCCAACCTGGACGTAGGTATCTTTGCCCCGCACAAACTCATAAGCACCCAAGGTAACCCTACAGCCTGAACGTAGGTATCTGCGCCCCCCACAAATCCCCTAAGCTCCCAGGGACCCCTATAGCCTGGATGCAGGTATCTGAGGCCCCCACAAACCCCCTAATGCTCCCGGGACCCCAACAGCCTGGAAAGTCTTATCTGTGCCCCCCACACACCCCCTAAGCCCCATGGAATTCCTCCAGCCTGGAGGTAGGTATCTGAGCCCCCAACGAACCCCCTAAGCCCCCCGGGACCCCTCTAGTCTGCACCTAGGTATCTGTGACCCCCTAAAACCCCCTAAGTCCCCCCAGACCCCTCCAGCCTGGATGTAGGTAACTGTGACCCTCAGAAACCCCCTAACCCCCCAGGAACCCCTACAGCCTGAACATAGGTATCTGTGCCCCCCACAACCCCGTAATCCCCTCCGGGACCCCTACAGCCTTGACGTAGGTATCTTGGCTCCCGACAAACCAGCTAAGTGCCCCAGGGACCCCTACAGCCTGGACATAGGTATCTGTGTCCCCATGAACCCCCTAAGCCTCCAGGGACCTTTACAGAATGGACATTGGTATCTGTACCCCCCCTTAAACCCCCTAAGCCACCCGGGACCCCTCCAGTCTACACCTAGATATCTGTGAGCCCCTAAAACCCCCAAGCCCCGTTAGACCCCTCCAGCCTGGATGTAGGTAACTGTGCCCCTCAGAAACCCCCTAACCCCCCAGGAAACCCTACAGCCTGGAAGTAGGCATCTGTGCCCCTCACAACCCCCTAATCCCCCCTGGACCCCTACAGCCGGGACGTAGGTATCTTGCCCCTGACAAAACCCCTAACCCCCAGGGACCACTACAGCCTAGACCTAGGTATCTGTGCCCCCTACAAATACCCTAAGCCTCCCAGGACCTCTGCAGCCAGGACATAGGTATCTGGGCCCCCCATAAACCCCCAGGATTCACAGCGACCCCTCCAGCCTGAACGTAGGTATCCGTGACCCTTCCCAAACCCCCTAAGCCTCCCCTGGACCCCTACAGCCTGGACGTAGGTATCTGTGCCCCCCACAACTCCCTAAACCCTCCAGGGACCCATACAGTTGGGACGTAGATATCTTTGCTGCCCAGAAACTCCCTAATCCATCCCAGGACCCCTACAGCCTGGACTTTCATATCTGTGCCCCCCCAGAACCCATCTTAGCCCCCTGGGACCCCTACAGCCTGGATGTAGGTATCTGAGACCCCCATGAACCCCCGAATCCCCCCGGGACACTTACAGCCTGGATGTAGGTATCACTGCCCCCCAGAAGCTCATTAATTCCTCCAGGGACACCTCCAACCTGGACGTAGGTATCTGTGCCCCCCACCAACCCCCATAAGTCCCCCCGGGACCCCTACAGCATGGACGTAGGTATCTGGGCCCCCCAAGAAACCCCTAAGCCCCTCAGGGATCCCTACTGCCTGGACGTAGGTATCTGCACCCCCCACAATCCTCCTAAGCCCCCCAGGGATCCCAACAGCCTGGACGTAGGTGTCTGTGCCACCACAAATCCACTAAGTCTGCCAGAGAGTCCTACAGCCGGGACGTAAGTATCTGTGCCCCCATGAACATCTTAATCCCCCCAGGGACCTCTACACTCTTGACGTTGGTACATGTACCCCCCATAAACCCCCTAAGCCCCACCTGGACCCATCCTGCTTGGACATAGGTAACTGTGCCCCTCAGAAATCCCCTCACCCCCCAGGATCCCCTACAGTCTGGACGTAGGTATCTGTGCCCTCACAAACCCGCTAAGCTCCCTATTGACCTCAACAGCCTGGATGTAGGTATCTGTACCCACATAAACTCCTAAGATCCCCAGGACCCCTCCAGCCTGGACATAGATATCTGTGCCCCCAAAGAACCCCCTAAGCCCATCCGGGAACCCTCCAGCCTGAATGCAGGTTTCTGTACCCGCCCACAAACCCCGTTAAGTCCACCCGGGACCCTTCGAGCATGGACTTATTTGTCTGTGCCCCCCAAGAACCTCTTAAGACCCCACGGGCCCCCTCCAGCCTGGACGTAAGTATCTGTGCCCCCACAAACCCCCTAAGCCCCGAAGGGACCCCTATAGCCTGGACATAGATATCTGTGCCAATAGGAAACCCACTTAGGCCTTGGCTACTCTTGCAGGTCTGCAGCGCTGGGAGTTACAGCTGTCTTCGTACAGCTGTGTAGGGAAAGCGCCGCAGGGTGGCCACACTGACAGCTACCAGAGCTGCAGTGTGGCCACATTTGCAGCGCCGCTGGGAGTGGTGCATTGTGGGCAGCTATCCCAGCGTTCAAGTGGCTGCAACGTGCTTTTCAAAAGAGGGGGGCGGGGTGGAGTGTGACAGGGAGCGTGGGGGAGACAGAGGGAGTGGATTTTTGGAGCTGACACTGTGTC
Source organism: Gopherus flavomarginatus (assembly GCF_025201925.1). Taxonomy (NCBI): domain Eukaryota; kingdom Metazoa; phylum Chordata; order Testudines; family Testudinidae; genus Gopherus; species Gopherus flavomarginatus. The sequence continues at coordinate 18,148,414 of NC_066639.1, read as the reverse complement.
AGCTCCCTGCCTTGCAAGTTCTAAGGACTGGAAGATACACAGCACCTACCTTCAATCATTTTAAAAGTTTTGAGCCCTTCCCCCACCCCTCTCTTATTCACTAAATGCAAATTATGCACTCCTAAATAGCCTTCAGACCACATAAGCAGCTGCTCCAAAACAGACTCCCCCCTCCCCCCCGCCGTGTTGCTTCTCTCCTCAAGCAAACACTAGCTGTGAACATTCTGAAAGAATCCCCCTGCCTGCCTCTGCTCGAGCAAACGAGCTGTGTTTGTTTTTTAGATAAGCGGCTCTGGGAGCCCGGAGTTCACAACAAAACAGCAGAGTGGCTGAACAGGCATTCTGGGACACCTCCAAATACCTCGGAGGCCAATTACAGCGCTTTTGGTGGCCACATTTGCGGAGCAGCGCTGCATCCCCAGCGGTGCACTCGTTATACCCCAGGCAGAGCAGGAGTACAGCCAGCGCTGCAGCCAGGGAGATGCAGCGCTGTATGTGCCTTGCAAGTGTGGACGGTGAGTAAGCTGCAGCGCTGTAAACCCACCACCAGCGCTGCAACTCTCCAGTGTAGCCAAGCCCTTAGCCTCCCTGGGCCCTCTACAGTCTGGACGTAGGTATCTGTGCCCCCACAAACCCCTTAAGCCCCTTCACGACCCCTCCAATCTGGAGACAAGTATCTGTGCCCCCCACAAACCCCCTAAGCCCCCCTGTGCCCCTTCAGCCTGGACGTAGGTATCTGTGCCCCACAGAACCCCTCTAAGCCCCCGTTTACCCCTTCAGCCTGGACGTACATATGTGTGCACCCAACGAATCCCTTAAACCCCCCAAGGACACCTCCAGTCCGGACATAGGTAACTGTGCCCCCCACGAAGCCCTAAGCCCCCCTGGATCCCTACAGCATGGAGGTACGTATCTGGGCTCCCCAAAAAAAACCTAAGCCCCCCAGGGACACCTACAGTCTGGAGATAGTTATCTGTGCCCCAGCCCGAACCCCATAAGCCACCCCAAGACCCCTCCAGCGTGGATGTAGGTATCTGTACCACCCATGAACCCCCTAAGCCTTCCAGGGTCCCCTACAGCCTGAACGTAGGTATCTGTGCCCCCAACAAATTCACTAAGCCTTCCAGAGTCCCTAACAGCATGGCCGTATGTATCTGAGCCCCCCACGAATCCCCTAATCCCCACAAGGACCCTACAGCCTGGACGTTGGTATCTGTGCTGCAAATAAACCCTCTAAGCCCCCAGGGACCCCTTCAGCTTATACGGAGGTATCTGTTACCCCCATGAACCCCCTCAGCACCCCCAGGACCCTTCCAGCCAGGACGTAGGTATCTGTGCCTCCCAGACCCCCTAAGACCCCAAGGGAGACCTACAGCATGGACGTAAGTATCTGTGCCCACCACAAATCCCCTAAGCCTCCCAGAACCCCTCCAGCATGGAAGTAAGTATCTGGGAACCCCCCAAAACCCCTAAGGCACCCAGAGACCCCTACAGCCTGGATATAGGTATCTGTGCCCCTCGCATACCCCTAAGCCCTGCCGAGACCCCTACAGCCTGGACGGAGTTGTCTGTACCCCCCTCAAATCCCCTCAGCCTCCCAGAACCGCTACAGCATGCATGTAGCAATCTGGGCAGCCCAAAAAAACCCTAAGCTCCCCAGGGACCCCTACTGCCTGGACATAGGTATCTGTGCCCATCCCAACCCCCTAAGACACCCCTGGACAGCTACGGAGCCCCTAATCCCCACCGGGATCTCTACAGCCTGGACGTAGGTATCTATGCCCCCCACAGCCCCCATAACTCCCCCAGGGTCCCAACCAGCCTGGACGTAGGTATCTGTGACCCTCAGAAACCCCCCTTAGCCCCCCAGAACCAATCCAGCCTGGACGTAGGTATTTCTGCCCCCCACAAATCCCCTAAGCCCCACAGGGACCCCTACAGCCTGGACGTAGGTATCTCTGCCACCATGAATGCCCTAAGGCCCCATGACCCCAAAAGCCTGGGCATAGGTATCTTGGCCCCACACAAACCCCCTAGGGCCCCCAGGCACCCCTACAGCCTTGACATAGGTATCTGTGCCCTCCACAAACCCCCTAGGGCCCCCAGGCACCCCTACAGCCTTGACATAGGTATCTGTGCCCTCCACAAACCCCCTAGGGCCCCCAGGCACCCCTACAGCCTTGACATAGGTATCTGTGCCCCCCCACAACCCCTAAGCCCCCCAGGGACCTCTACAGCCTCTGCGTAGGTGTGATGCTCTGTGCGTTACCCTGTGTGGCCACACGGTGTCACTGTTGCTCCCTGCGGGAATTGCTCTGGGCATTATTGAGATGCTGTAGGGACTGTCTGTTTGCGGGATGGGAGATCAGGGGGTGGATTTAGGAACCCTCAACCTACCTTCAATTGCCCTACACATAGGAACCCTAACCCTCGCTCCAAGTGCCCAAAGCACAGGAACCCTAACCCTCCCTCCAAGTGCCCTACCCTAGAAACCCTAACCCTACAGTCTGGAGGTAGCTATCTGTGCCCCCCACAACCCCCCTTAAGCCCCCCAGCGACCCCTCCAGCCTGGACATAGGTATCGGTGTCACCATGAACGCCCAAAGACCCCCACGGATCCCGAAAGCCTGGACATACGTAACTTGGCCCTTCACAAACCCCCTAAGCCCCCAGGGAGCCCTACAGCCTGGAGATAGGTATGTGTGCCCCCCCACTAACCTCCTAAGCCCCCCAGGATCCCCTACAGCCTGGACGTAGGTATCTATGACCCCCAGAAACCCCCCTTAGCCCCCCGGGACCAATCCAGCTTGGACGTAGGTATCTCTGCCCCCCACAAATCCCCTAAGCCCCACAGGGACCCCTACAGCCTGGACATAGGTATCTGTGCCACCACGAATGCCCTAAGCCCCCATGACCCGGAAAGCCTGGGCATAGGTACCTTGGCCCCACACAAACCCCCTAGGGCCCCCAGGCACCCCTACAGCCTTGACATAGGTATCTGTGCCCCCTCCCACAAATCCCCTAAGCCCCCCATGTACCCATACAGCCTGGACGTAGTTATCTGTGCCTCCTACACACCCCCTTACCCCCCCCAGGGACCCCTATAGCCGGGACGTAGGTATCTGTGCCCCCCAGTAACCCCCTAAGACCATCAGGACACCTACAGCTTGGATGTAGGTATCTGTACCCCACACAAAGCCCCCAAGCCCACCGGTTACCCCTCCAGCCTGGACGTAGGTATCCGTGCTCCCCAAAAAACCCCTAAGCCCCCCGGGAGCCCTATAGCCTGGACGTAGATATCTGTACCCCTCAGAAAACCCCTAATCAACCACGGGACCTCTACAACCTGGACATATGTATCTGTGCCCCCCACGAACCCCGGAGCCCCCCCAGGATGCATCCAATCAGGATGTAGGTATCTGTCCCCCTCATGAACCCACTAAGCCCCCCCCCGGGACTCCTTCAGCCTGAACGTAGGTATCTGTACCCCCCACAACACCACTAAGCCCCTCAGGACCCCTCCAACATATACATAGGTATCTGTGTCCCCCACGAAACCTCTAAGCCCCACAGGGACCCCTACAGCGTGGACCTTGGTATCTGTGCCTCCCATAAACCCCCTAAGCCCACCGGTGACCTCTCCAGCCTGGACATACGTATCTGTGCTCCCCAAAACACCACTAAGCCCTCCAGGGACCCCTACAGCCTGGACATAGGTATCTGTGCCCCTTACTAACTCATAAGCCTTCCATGGACCCCTCCAGGCTGGATGTAGGTATCTGTGCCCTCCACAACCCCCCTATGCCCCACCGGGACCCCTCCAGACTGGACGTAGGTATCTGTGCCCCCCACAGCCCGCCTAAACCCCCATGGACCCCTCCAGCCTAGACGTATGTGTCTGTGCCCCCCCTGAACCTGCTAAGCCCCCAGGGACCCCTACCAGCTCAACCTAGGAATCTGTGCCCCCCACAAACCCCGTGATACCCCAGGGATCCCTCCAGCCCGGACGTAGGTACCCTTGTTCCCCTCAATCCCCGCTGAGACCCCTCCAGCCCGGAGATAGGTCCCTGTGCCCCCCACAAACCCCCTAAGCCCCACACGGACCTCTACAGCCTGGACATAGTTATCTCTGCCCCCCACATCCCACTAAGCCCCCCTGGGACCCCTCCAGCCCTGAAATAGGTAGCTGTGCCCCTACAAACCCCCTAAGCCCGCCCAGGACCCCTCCAGCCTGGACGTAGGTATCTGTAGCCCCCATGAACCCCCTTAGCCCCCGGGGACCCCTACGGCCTGGACTTAGGTATCTTTGCTCACCATGAACCCCCTAAGTCCCACAGGGACCCTTGCAGCCTGCACGTAGGTATCTGTGTCCCCCACGACCCCCTAAGCCACACAGGGACCCCTGCAGCCTGGAGGTAGGTGTCTGTGCCACCCCACAACCACCTAAGTCCCTCTGGGACCCTTCCAGACTGGAGGTAGGTATCTGCGCCCGCCACGAACTCCAAAATCCCCCCACGGACCCCTCCAGCCTGGATGTAGGTATCTCTGCCCCCCACGATCCCTCTAATGCCCCCGGGCACCCCTACAGCCTGGAGGTAGATATCTGTGCCCCCACAAACCCCCTAAACCCCCAGGGACCCGTCCAGCTTGGACCTAATTATCTGAGCCACCCATGAACCCCCTAAGCTGCTCCGAGACCCCTCCAGCCTGGACATAGTTACCAGTATCCACCCCAAACCCCTAAGCCCCTCCGGGACCCCTACAGCCTGGACATAGGTATCTGTACTCCCCAAGCCCCCCCGGGACCCCTCCATTATGGACGTAGGTATCTGAGCCCCCCCACAATGCCCCTAATTCCACCAGGAACCACTAGAGGCTACACATAGTTATCTGTGCCCCCCACAAACCCCTAAGTCCCCCAGGGATACCTCCAGGTTGGACCTAGCTATCTGTACCCCCCACGATCCCCTAAGACCACCAGGGACCCCTCCAGCCTGGATGTAGGTATCTGTGCCCACCACGAACCCCTAAGTCTCCCAGGGATACCTCCAGGTTGGACCTAGCTATCTGTACCCCGCACGATCCCCTAAGACCACCAGGGACCCCTCCTACCTGCATGGCAGGTATCTGTGCCCACCACGAACCCCCTTAATCCCCCCAGGGACCCCTCCAGCCTGGACGTAAGTATCTGTGCGCCCCCCCGCAGCCCCCTAAGCTCCCCCGGGACCACTACAGCCTGGACTTCGGTATCTCTGCCACCCAAAACTCTCGTAAGCATCCCCTGGAGCCATACAGACTGGACATAGGTATCTGTGCCCCCCACAAACCCCCTAAATCTCCAGGGACCCCTCCAGCCTGGACGTAGGTATCTGTGCGCCCCCCGCAACCCCCTAATCCCCCCGGGACCACTACAGCCTGGACGTCGGTATCTCTGCCACCCAAAACCCCCGTAAGCATCCCCTGGAGCCATACAGACTGGACGTAGGTATCTGTGCCCCCCACGAACATCCTAAGCCCACAAGGGACCCCTACATCCTGGACGTAGTTATCTGTGATACCCACTACTGCCTGAGCATCCCAGGGACTCCTCAAGCCTAGATGTAGGTATCTGTGCCCCCCACAAACCCCCTAACTGCCCAGGAACCCCTCCAGGCTGGACAAAGGTATTTGTGCTCCCCACGAACCCCCTAATAACCCCATGGACCCCTCCAGCCTGGTCGTAAGTATCTGGGCCCCCCCAAAATCCCCTAAGCCCCCCAGGGACCCCTACAGTCTGGTGATAGGTATCTGTGCTGCCCCTCAAACCCCATAAGCCGCCCCCCAGGAACCCTCCAGCCTCGACATAGGTATTTGTGCCCCCCACAGCCCCCTAAGCCCCCAGGAACCCGCCAGCCTCGACATAGATATTTGTGCCCCCCACAGCCCCCTAAGACCCCCAGGGACCCCTACAGCCTGGACCTAGATATCTGTACCCCCACAACCCTCCTAAGCACATTGGGAGCCCTACAGCCTGGACTTACGTATCTGTCCCTCCCCCCCACAAACACCCTAATCCACCCAGGACCTGTACAACCTAGACCTAGGTATCTGTGGCACCCACAAACCCCTAAGCTCCACGGGACCCCTCCACCCTGGACATAGGTATCTGTACCTCCCCAGACCCCCAATCCCCCTGGGACCCCTCCATTCTCAACGTAGGTATCTGAGCCCCCCACAACACCCCTAATTCCAACAAGAACCTTTAGAGGCTGTATGTAGGTATCTGTGCCCCCCACAAACCCCTAAGTCCAGCAGGGATACCTCCAGGTTGGACCTAGCTATCTGTACCCCCCACGATCCCCTAAGACCACCAGGGACCCCTCCAGCCTGGATGTAGGTATCTGTGCCCACCACGAACCCCTAAGTCCCCCAGGGATACCTCCAGGTTGGACCTAGCTATCTGTACCCCCCACGATACCCTAAGACCACCAGGGACCCCTCCAGCCTGGATGTAGGTATCTGTGCCCACCACGAACCCCCAAATCCCCCTAGGGAGCCCTCCAGCCTGGATGTAGGTATCTGTGTGCCCCACGAACCCCCTAATACCCCTGGGGACACCTAAAGCCTGGACATATGAATCTGTTCACCCCACAACCCCCCGAACCCCCAGGGACCCCTCCAGCCTGGACAAAGATATCTGTGCCCCCCCCAACCCGCTAAGCCCCCCAGGACCCCTACCGCCTGGATTCAGGAATCTGTGCCCCCAACGAACCCCGTAATAATCCCGGGGACTCCTGCAGCCCAGACTTAGGTATCTGTGCCTCCATGAACCCCCTAAGCCCCCCAGGGATGCCTACAGTCTGGACGTAGGTATCTGTGCCCCCCAAAACTCCCTAAGCTCCCCAGGGACCCTACCAGCTTGGACGTAGGTATCTGTGCACCCCCCAACCCCCTAAGACCCTGTGGGACCCCTCCAGCCTGGACCTAGCTATCTGTGACCTCACGACCCCATAAGACGCCCATGGACCCCTCCAGGCTGGACGTAGGTATCTGTGCCCCCCATGAACCCCCTAATAACCCCGGGGAGCACTAAAGCCTGGATGTAGATATCTTTGCCCCCCACAACCCCCTAGCCACCCCCGGGACCCCTACAGCCTGGGCATAGGTATCTGTGACCCCCACAAACTCTTTAATCCTCCCAGGTACCACTCCATCCTGGATGTAAGTACCTGTACCCCCCGCAACCCGCTAAGCCTCCCAGAGACCCCTCCAGCCGGGACATAAGTATCTGTGACCCCCACAAACGCCCTAAGCCACCCATGGACCCCTACAGCCTGAACGTAGGTATCTGTGCCCCCCACAGACCCCCTAAACCTCCCAGGGACCCCTACAGCCTGAGCGTAGGTATCTGTGCCCCCCACGAATCCCCTAAGCCCCCCCAGGGACACCTCCAGCCTGTACGTAGGTGTAACCCTTCTGCCAGGCTGAATTGATAGCAGCAAGGGCCGGGTTCAATACATAGGGGTGTGACGTTATTGATATAAACTGGGACCATATAGAGCATGGGTTGCAACCAAGGTCCTGTAGTGGCACCAGATCTTATGTAAAGGGGGTCATGTAAGGTGTCTAAGACCAGGTTATGGGTTACTGGTTATAATTATGCTGTCTGTATGTCTGTATCATTTTGTAGTTGAAGTTATAAGTATTGGCTTTATACGTCTATATTTCAAACTTGTGCTGTGTTACTGGGAAAGATCCCAGACAAGCTGGTGTTAGCTCTGCCTAGACTGCTTGATGGCCCATTAAGGACCATCAGCTACACAACTGACCCATTGAGAAGAGGCAGATACGCCTTGTGACTCAGAAAAGTGTGCAGGGACTTGCCCATGTGACTCCAAACTCCATTTTGCTGTAATTTTCCACAGTAAGAACAAAGAAGTGTTCTTACACCTGGAAGTGCCTATATAAGGCTGATGCCTCATCTCCATCGGGTCTTCAATTCTGCTTCTTACCTCTGGAGGGACTTTGCTACAAACTGAAGCTCTACACAAAGGACTGAGGACCCATCCCAGTGGGGGATGTTCTCCAGAGACTTGATTTGAACCTGCAGTTTACTCCATCACTGCTACAAGCCTGAACTAAAAACTTTGCCATCACTGTATGTAATTGATTCCACTTAACCAATTCTAGCTCTCATCTCTATCTTTTTCCTTTTATGAATAAACCTTTAGATTTTAGATTCTAAAGGATTGGCAACAGCGTGATTTGTGGGTAAGATCTGATGTGTATTTTGACCTGGGTCTGGGGCTTGGTCCTTTGGGATCGAGAGAACCTTTTTCTTTTACTGGAGTGTTGGTTTTCATAACCATTCATCCCCAGGACGGGTGGCACTGGTGGTGATACTGGGAGACTGGAGTGTCTAAGGAAATTGCTTGTGTGACTTGTGGTTAGCCAGTGGGGTGAAACCGAAGTCCTTTTTGTCTGGCTGGTTTGGTTTGCCTTAGAGGTGGAAATACCCCAGCCTAGGGCTGTGACTGCCCTGTTTGAGCAATTGGTCCTGAATTGGCACTCTAAATTGGGTCCCACCAGAACCGCATCGTCACAAGGGGTCCCTTCCCTGCAAACCAGCTCGAGCCCCCACCCAGTGACCTGGGAAAATTTTACACACGCAGCCCTGAGCGCCTGAAAGAGGCAATACTTTCCCTCCCACAAGCAGAGTCTGGGTGAACCAGAAAATGTTTAATAACATGAGATAAACAACATAGCATTAAATTGGGAATACACCTCAACTAGGCCGTGTCCTTTTCCCTGGGCTCTTGAATCCAGCAACCCCAAAATCATCCCAAGATTCCAAAGTCCAATAACTCAAATGTCCCAAGAGTCCAGCAACCCCAAAATCACCCACTGTCCCGCAGCCCCAGAGTTCAAGAGTCTATCTGCAGGGGTTTTCCCCCTGCCAGCCTGGGTAGAAAGGGGCACCTTACGTGGTCCAGGGCCGACTGCCCGGCCTCTCCGTGGGATTCTGCTTCCGCCTTCCACACAAACTGCTCAGCTCCGTCCACCAGCTGCTCTGCTCCACCAACCGACCTGTGATCCGCTCCAGCTGTCCCACAAACTGCTCAGCTCTGCTCGCTCCATGGGCCACTCCAACCATCCTGCCAGCTGCTCCGCTCCGTCAGCTGTTCTGCTCTGCAATATGGCTTCAGACTCCCCCACTAGCTAGCACAGCTCTGTAGTGATTTCAGCTCAAGAACCTGGAACTTAGATTCTCAAAGGAATCAAAATTCAGCTCTGCTATTCAACAGTGAAGAGAGAAGAAGGTGCAAATGGTGTTTCTGGCTCACCCAAGGAGCCCACTCCCTTGTCTAGCGAGTGCCACTCAACTGATGGTGAGACTCCCTGTCTCAAAGCAGTTTCATAGTTCCTCATCCACACAATCAGGGTGACAACACTCCACATCTCCCGCCCCAATAAAGAAACTGGGGACCCCACAGCTGCCAAAGCAGCCATCCCAGGCTGCCATGGCTATGTCGGGGGAGGTGGATGTGCCTATGTAAACACGATCAGCCCCTGAAATTCTTTTCCACACTCGCCATAATTCACCACCAGACGTCAGGGTAAAGCTCATCCTGACTCTGCTTACATAGGTATTTGTGCCCCCACTGTAGAACTGATACATGAAATTGTTTTTAATTGTTCACTTTATTAATGTAACTTCTTTTCACCATTCACTGCACTTGCCTACATTGTACCTTCTGTTCACTGTTTGCCATATTGTAATTCAAACCCCATTTTCAAACACTCACTCCATTTTGTAAAAGCTTCCTCCAACCTTCAATTTTGCAAATCCTGCTGTAATCTTATTAGTCTAGTTTAGATGTGTGACTGAGGCACGTATGGATGATGGAATCAACCTCCAGCCCCAGCCTGTCCTGATGAGATAAAGTTCAAATACCAATGGCTGAAGACCTAGACAACAGCCCTAAACAAAGTAAGAAGCATCCACCCTAAAAAGAAAAGGACAAAAGAACAACAGAAGGAAGATCAAAGCCAGGTTCAAGGCTGAAAGTCACGCCTGCAATTGACGGGTGATCAATCACCAAACCCAGAGGCAGCGTGACACAGCAAGACCTAGAGACTTTGAATCCAAACTAAAAGCCTATAAAAAAGAAGGGTGAGATGAGAGACTTTGGGTAACATTCTGCTGCCAACATGGGAGAACATTGGTGCATGTCCAACCAGGGCCGGCTCCAGGCCCCAGAGCGCCAAGCGCATGCTTGGGGCGGCACGCCGCGGGGGGTGCTCTGCCGGTCGCCGGGAGGGTGGCAGGCGTCTCCGGTGAAGCTCCCGCAGGCGTCCCTGCGGAGGGTCTGCTGGTCCCACGGCTCCCGTGAAGCATCCACAGGGACGCCTGCGGGAGGTCCACCGGAGCCGCGGGACCTGCGAGCGGCAGGCAGAGCGCCCCCCACAGCGTGCCGCTGTGTTTGGGGCAGTGAAATGGCTAGAACCGGCCCTGTGTCCAACAGAGACCCAGCTCGTCCTTGTGCACGGCTTTCCTGGCCAGTTACCGTCACAAGCTATGAACCCAAGCTGCAATATCAAGCCATGAACTTAAGCTACCTTCAGGACTGGTAACTATGCAGCAGCTGCAGAACATCTGATGGATGTGTGTGTGTGAATGTGTGTGTATAGGTATTAGGTATAATGTGTGTGTATAAGAATTAAGATATTAGTTATTAGTCATAAATCAAATTATCATAATAAATGTGGTATCTTTGTCTTGCCCCCTGAAAAGATCCTGTGTAGTTTTGTCTGTACACCACCACAACCCCTTAATCCCCCTGGGACGCATCTAGCCTGGACGAAGGTAGCTCTGCCCCCCCACAAACCCCTAAGCCACCCAGGGACCCCACCAGCCCAGATGTAGGTATCTGTGCCCCCCACAGCCCCACAAAGCCCCTCAGGACCCCTCCAGCCTGGACATAGGTATCTGTGCCCCTCACAAACCCCTAAGCCTCCCAGGGACCCCTCCAGCCTAGACGTAGGTATCTGGGCCGCCCACAAATCCCCTAAGTCCCATAGGGACCCCTACAGCCTGTAGATAGGTATGTGTCCCCCCCGAACCCCCTAAGGCCCCCCGGGACCCCTACATCCTGGACATAGGGATCTGTGCTCCCCACAAACCCCATAAGATCCCAAAGGACCCCTACACGCTGGACACAGGTATCTGTGCCAACCACAAATTTCGTAAGTCCCCCAGGGACCCCTACACCCTAGACGTAGGTATTTGTGTCCCCCACTAAACCCCTAAGCCTCCAGGGACCCCTACAGCCTGGAAGTTGGTATCTGTGCCCCCCAACAACCCCATAAGTCACCCACGGACCTCTACAGCCTGGACGATGGTCTCTGTGCCCAGCAAAAAACCCCTAAGCACCTTGGGACCCCTCCAGTCTATATGTAGGTATTTGTGCCCCCCACAAACCCCCTAAGCCCACATCGGACCCCTCCAGCCTGGGAATAGGTATCTGTGCCCCCTACAAATCCCCTAAGCCTCCCAGGACCCCTCCAGCCTGGACATATGTATCTGTGCCCCCCACGAACGCTGTAAGCCCCCCAGGGATCTCGACAGCCTGGACGTTGGTATATGTGCCCACCATAAACCCCCTAAACCCCCCGGGACCCCTCCAGTCTGAAAGTAGGTATCTTTGCCTCCCACAACTCCCCTAAGCCACCCAGGTACCCCTACAGCCTGGACGTAGGTATCTGTGCCCCCCTGAACCCCATAAGCGCCCCTGGGACCCCTCCAGCCTGGACGTCGTATCTGTGAACCCCACGACCCCCTTAGCTTCCCCGGGACCCCTACAAACTGGACATAGGTATCTCTGCCCCCCACAACCCCCAATTCCCTCGCGATCTCTACAACCTGGACGTAGGTATCTGTGCCCCCAACAACTTGCTAAGCCCCCCCAGGACCGCTATAGGCCAGACATAGGTATCTGTTCTCCCCAAAAAACACTAAGTCCCCCCGGGAACTCTCCAGCCTGGACGTAGGTACCAGTGTCCCCCACTTCCCCCTAAGCCCCAACGGGACCCCTACAGCCTGGACCTAGGTATCTGCACCCCCCACAAACCCCCTAAGCCCTCCAGGACCCCTACAGCCTGGATGTAGGTCTCTTCCCCGGGACCCCTACAATCTGGACATGGGTATCTTGGCACCCCACAAACCCCCTAAGCCCCGTAGGGACCCCTACAACCTGGACATAGGTATCTGTGACCCTCAGAAACCCCTTAACCCCCCAGGAAACCCTACAGCCTGGACGTAGGTATCTGTGCTCCCCACAAACTCCCTAAGCCCCCCAGGACCCTTACAGCAAGGACGTAGGTATCTGTGCCACCCAAGAACCCCCTAAGCAGCCCAGGGACCCCTTTAGACTGGCTGCAGGTATCTGTGCCATCCACGAACCCCCTAGCCCCCAAGGATCCCCTATAGCTTGGAAGTTGGTTTATGTCCCCCCCAAAACCCCGTAACCCCAGGGACCACTACAGCCTGGACGTTGGTATCTGTGCCCACCATAAACCCCCAAAGCCCCCTGGGATCTCTCGAGTCTGTACATAGGTCTCTGTGCCTCCTGCAACCCCCCTAAGCCCCCTAGGGACCCCTACAGCCGGGATGTAGATATCTGTGAACCCCACGACCCCATAAGCCCCCTGGGGACCCCTACAAACTGGACATAGGTATCTGTGTCCCCCAAGAACCTCCTAAGCCCCCCAGGAACCAATGTAGCCTTGACGTAGGCATCTCTCACCCCCAGAAAACCCCTAAGCCCCCCAGGGACCCCTCTAGCCTGGACATAGGTATCTGTGCCCCTCAGAAACCCCTTAATCCACCAGGAACCCCTCCAACCTGGACGTAGGTATCTGTGCTCCCCACGAACCCCCTAAGCCCCCCTGGGACCCTTAAAGCCTGGACGTAGATATCTGTGCCCCCCACAAACCGCCTAAGCCCCCGGGACCCCTACAGCCTGGATGTAAGTATCTGTGTTCCACACAAACCCCCAAGCCCCCCCGGGACCCCTACAGCCTGGACATAGGTATCTGTGCCCCCTACAACTCCCCCGGGACCCCTACAGCCTGGACGTAGGTATCTGGTCCCCCACAACCCGCAATCGCCCCGGGACCCCTACAGCGTCGATGTAGGTATCTGTGCTCCCCAGAAACCCCCTAATCTACCCTGGGACCCCTAGAGCCTGGACGTAGGCATCTGTGCTCCCTACAAATCCCTAAGCCCCACCCCCTGGACCCGTCCAGGCTGAACATAGGTATCTGTGCCCCCCACGAACCCCGTGACGATGTGGTTCTGGCAGGACCCAACTGAGAGTGCCAATTCAGGACCAATTGCTCAAACAGGGCAGTCACAGCCCTAGGCTGGGGTTTTTCCACCTCTAAGGCAAACCAAACCAGCCAGCCAAAGAGGACTTTGGTCTCACCCCACTGGCTAACCACAAGTCACACAAGGAATTCCCTTAGAGACTCCAGTTTGCCACCTGTCCTGGGGATGAATGGTTATGAAAACCAACACCTCAATAGAAGAAAACAGTTCTCTCAATCCCAAAAAATCAAGCCCCAGACTCAGGTCAATATACACATCAGATCTTACCCACAAATCACGCTGTTGCCAATCCTTTAGAATCTAAAATCTAAAGGTTTATTCATAAAGGGAAAAAGGTAGAGATGAGAGCTAGAATTGGTTAAGTGGAATCAATTACATGCAGTAATGGCAAAGTTCTTAGTTCAGGCTTGTAGCAGTGATGGAGTAAACTGCAGGTTCAAATCAAGTCTCTGGAGTACATCCCCCTCTGGGATGGGTCATCAGTCCCTTGTGTAGAGCTTCAGTCTGTAGCAAATTCCCTCCAGAGGTAGGGAGCAGGATTGAAGACAAGATGGAGGTGAGGCATCAGCCTTTTATAGGCTTTTCCAGGTGTAAGAACACTTCTTTGTTCTTATTGTGGAAAATTACAGCAAAATGGAGTCTGGAGTCACATGGGCCAGTCCCTGCACACCCTGCTGAGTTACAAGGCGTATCTCCCTCCCCTCAATGGGTCAGTTGTGTAGCTGATGATCCTTACTGGGCCATCAAGCAGGCTAGGCAGAGCTAGCACCAACTTGTCTGGGATGTCTCCCAGAAGCACAGCACAACTTTGAAATACAGACAGTATACAGCCAATACTCACAACTTCAACTACAAAATGTCACATGCACACAGACAGCATAATCATAACCAGCAACCCATAACCTGGTCTTAGACACCTTATATGACCCCCTTACATAAGATTTGGTGCCACTATAGGACCTTGGTTGCAGCCATGTTCTGTATAGTCCCAGATTATATCAATAACGTCACACCCCCAATGCAAAATTGATGCAGGAAGGGATGACACAAACATCACTCACTGCATCCCAAGAGCTCCCCATCCTTGGGTCTGTCTTACTACAGCTACTTTATCCATACAAGCTCTGGCAAATGTTTGGAACCCAATTAACATCAAATCAATGTATCTGACGGCATGCATCCAACGAAGTGAGGATTCACCCACAAAAGCTCATGCTCCAAAACATCTGTCAGGACTCTTTGCTGCTTTTACAAATCAATGTAGATATTAATGTTGTCCATAGTACAGGAATCTTGGCATTTAGCCATGCAAGCAATATGGTAGTGTGCCTCAGTTTCCCTTTTCCATACAGCACATTAGGTCTGGAATGTCTTTTCCCCTGTGAAAAGTTTCAATACTGTTTACAGGCATTAACTGTGAAACATCAGTATAGCAAGGCCTTTTAACAAAGTGAGTTCTCACGTAGTCCTTTCAACACGTTCAGGGGATTTTTCACAAGATTAGGCACATTGTACATTTTTACGGTTCTTGGCAATAGCAACACATTAGTTACAAAATCACCATTAGCAATAACAACAAATTCAGTACAACTGTCCATCTGCAGTCATGTTTGTCATGCCACACCTTCGGCTCCATACCATTGGGGTCTGGGTATTTTAGGGTTAAGCTGCGGCTTCCCATCCCAAAATTCAGTTTTCTCTTTCCTCCTTGTCATGCAGGATCACACCCTGATTTCTCTTGCTTAACTGAATTCACTGGCTGATAGGGTGGGCTCTCTGTGCTAACAGCTATAAACAAGTCTGTTTTCTCCCTGCCAGTTAGGTAATTTGCATCAACACAAATGCCAGCTTTTAACTTCTTGGCTGCTACCACTTCCAAGGCTGGACTCTGTCTTACAGAGATACCACACCAATCCAGAGGGTCTGAGGGTGAGAGTTTGCTTGCTTTCCCCTGCATCCTCAAGCATTCAGCCATAAAACTGTTTTGCTCTGAAACACTAGTAACCAAATCTGTCCTCAGACCCTGAAGCACAGACTGCTCACTCACAAAATCAGCATGGAGACATTCCTGTCCCAACACCATGGTCTTCCCAACACGCTGGCCACACACAGCCATGTGGTTATAGGGCTGCTCAACTTTCTTAACAGTTTTTATTCCATCGAGACCTTCTCAGAGCTACCCACACTGGATCTTTCAAAAGGAAAGTCAGTGGATCCATTTACAACAGACAATTTCTGGCTGTTAGGAACTGAAACTTCCTTGACTAAATCACTTCCACACCTTCAGTTGCAGCAAACTGCTTGCACAGGTTACCATGAGGATTCCTTTCCCCAGGAGCTTTTCTAAGGGTATGTCTACATTACAGGATTATTCCGATTTCACATAAACCGGTTTTGTAAAACAGATTGTATAAAGTCGAGTGCACACGGCCACACTAAGCACATTAATTTGGCGGTGTGCGTCCATGGTCCGAGGCTAGCGTCGATTTCTGGAGCATTGCACTGTGGGTAGCTATTTTGTAGCTATCCCATAGTTCCCGCAGTCTCCCCCGCCCCTTGGAATTCTGGGTTGAGATCCCAGTGCCTGATGGGGCAAAAATCATTGTCGCGGGTGGTTCTGGGTAAATATCGTCACTCATTCCTTCCTCTGGGAAAGCAACGGCAGACAATCATTTCGCACCCTTTTTCCCTGGATTGCCCTGGCAGATGCCATATTATGGCAACCATGGAGCCCATTCAGCTTTTTTTTACTGTCACTGTATGTGTATGGATGCCGCTGACAGAGTCGATACTCCAGCGCTACACAGCAGCATTCATTTGCCTTTGCATGACAGCAGAGATGGTTATCAGTCGTTCTGTACCGTCTGCTGCTGTCATAGGTGCCCCTGGGTGAGGTCAGCTGGGGGCACAAAGACAAAAACGGGAATGACTCCCCGAGTCAATCCCTCCTTTATGGTATCTAAAAATAGAGTCAGTCCTGCCTAGAATATGGGGCAAGTGTACCAGAGAACCAGTGTACCAGAGACACAGCCGCTCCGTGTCAGTTCCCGCAGAAATGATGAGCTGCATGCCATTCTAGGGAGTGCCCCTGCAACAACCCCACCCGTTGCTTCCCTCCTCCCCCAACCTTCCTGGGCTACCGTGGCCGTGTCCCCCCCATTTGTGTCATGAAGTTATAAAGAATGCAGGAATAAGAAACACTGACTTGTTAATGAGATAAAATGAGAGGGAGGCAGCCTCCAGCTGCTATGACAGTCCAGGCAGGACATTAAGCGGTGTGGGGGAGAGGAGCCCAGCATCCCGCTGCTATGACAGTCCAGGCAGTACAGAATCTTTTCTTTAGACATGAAAGGGAGGGGGCTGATGAAGCTCAGCCCCCAGTTGCTATGATGAGGACGGTTACCAGCCATTCTGTACCATCTACCGGGAATGACCAGGAATCATTCCTATTTCTACCCAGGTGCCCTCGGCCAGCCTCACCTGAGGCCAGCCAGGAGCACTCAAGGGCTGATTATGATGACGGATAGCAGTTATATTGTACCGTCTGCCACCGGGGAGGGGAGGGGAGCGGATACTGCTCTTCAGTGCCGCAGCATCGCGTCTACCAGCAGCATTCAGTAGACATACGGTGACATTGAAAAAAGTCAAGAAACAATTTTTTTTCCCTTTTCTTTCACGGGGGAGGGGGGTAAATTAACGAGCTATAGCCTGAACCACCCCGGACAATGTGTTTGACCTTACAGGCATTGGGAGCTCAGCCAAGAATGCAAATACTTTTCAGAGACTGCTGGGGACTGTGGGATACCTGGAGTCCTCGGTACCCCCTCCCTTCCTCCATGAATGTCCATTTGATTCTTTGGCTTTCCGTTACGCTTGTCACGCAGCACTGTGCTGTGGACTCTGTATCATGGCCTGGAGATTTTTTTTCAAACGCTTTGGCATTTCGTCTTCTGTAACGGAGCTCTGATAGAACGGATTTGTCTCCCCATACAGCGATCAGATCCAGTAAGGTCCACGCAGGAGCTCTTTTTGGATTTGGGACTGCATGGCCACCCATGCTGATCAGAGCTCCAGGCTGGGCAAACAGGAAATGAAATTCAAAAGTTCGTGGGGCTTTTCCTGTTTACCTGGCCAGTGCATCCGAGTTCGGATTGCTGTCCAGAGCAGTCGCAATGGTGCACTGTGGGATACCGCCCGGAGGCCAATACCGTCGATTTGCGGCCACACTAACCCTAATCCGATATGGTAATACCGATTTTAGCGCTACTCCTCTCGTCAGGGAGGAGTACAGAAACCGGTTTAAAGAGCCTTTATAGTGATATAAAGGGCCTCGTTGTGTGGACGGGTACAGCATTAAATCAATTTAATGCTGCTAAAATCGGTTTAAACGCGTAGTGTAGATCAGGCCTTCGCAGCAATTCACTCCTCTCAGAAATGTTGCCCTTCCTTGCTTCACATAGGGCTTGCTCTAAAGGAACACTTTCCTGAGCCACCACAGACTCTTTCTGGGTCTCACTTACATCCAGAATCACCTCTGGCCCATCAGGCAGATTTCTACACAATCCCCTTTCAGGCAAACTTACAGACTTTCTAGATAACAGATTAGAAGCATTCTCCTTCCCTTGGCCATGAACAAGTTCAGGAATCTTTTCCTTCTTGCTACAAGTTGTCAAACTGTCAGTAGGTAACACAATTAAATTACCTTCATGCTCTGCTTGTGCCCTGGCCAGGGTATCATCCTGAGCAGACAAAGTTGCTACACCCTTTTCCAACCACACATTAGCAACTGGCAAACTACAAGCACCAGAATTGTCTGGTCTCTGGGATTTTGATAGGACACTAACTGGATGCAACCTAGTCATAGGGCCATTCTCCCCAGCAGACACAGACTTAGGACCATTCCCCTCCTGGGCTTTATCTGTATCCACAACCAACTTTGAGACAACTGCACTATTCTCAACCATCAGAAGCTGAAAGACACTTTCTGTCTACTCCACAGACACAGAAAAGCCGGAGACACATTCTCCTTCCCCAGACACACAGCTTGGGATTTCATTTCCCTTGTCCCAGCACACAGGGCTGTTCACAGACAACCGTTTGCAGACCGAGGTAGCTTCCTCCATAGGCAAGTCAATACCCCTGACAGACACAGGCACATTCCCTCCATTGTCACATTTCTCCACACAGGACTCAGGTAAGGGATAGGGACACTCATCTTCCACTATCCTTGTCTTCCCAAACTGCTGACTTAGCAAAGCCATCAGCTCATAAGGCTGCCTAGGCTCATCCAAACTTCCCCTACCAGGCACATTGCCACTTCCAACAGATAAGCTGCTTCTCTTCTCACTACACTGAGCTACTTCCAGCAAATCAGTTACTCATTTCAGGTTCCCTTTTACAAGTTGCACTAGCCACCAATCCATCACCTACAGAAAATCTCCCCTTTCCTTCCTCAGTTAGGGCTTCTCCCTGACCATTCACATTAATCTGCTCCTGAGAAACATTTTCCTCACCACTGACCTCTTTCTGCTCTCGATCTAACCCCAGATTCACTTCTGAGACATTAGACAGACGTTCAGAAACTCCATTCCCAGACACACCTTTGGAGCAACCCTTCCCAGGCAAATCATTGCCCACAATAGACACAGGTTTGAGATCATTTCTGTCCTGTGACTGGCTACCTGGACTGAACAAAGCTTTAACATCTTCCCCAATCAACTTCCTGAAGCCAGCTATCACTTCATGCTGGGCCCCAGTCCATTCCAGGTGGATTCTGGCTACAGGCACACGCACCATAAACTCACAGAGGACTATAACATTCCCACTTGGGTTTGGTAAATAATCTTCCTCTTTGACCAGATCTGCTTTAACAAGAGTGATGTTAGAAGCCATCATTTGCCCTAAACAGCTTTCACCACTGACTTTTACACTCCCTATGAATTTTTCATTACCACTCCCATACAGAGCACTGGC
Organism: Gopherus flavomarginatus; assembly: GCF_025201925.1. Lineage (NCBI taxonomy): Eukaryota > Metazoa > Chordata > Testudines > Testudinidae > Gopherus > Gopherus flavomarginatus. The sequence goes on along the minus strand of NC_066639.1, from coordinate 18,129,072 downwards.
ACAATTTATGGAGCCACCTTCTACTGAACTCACAGTAACAGCACTGACATAACAGGTGGCCACGTTGGGGTACATTTGGTTACTCCCAGACAACTGCACAGAGTTACACAACATACCAATATTGTTACAAACTGGACTTCCGAGAGGATCCAATTTCTGCCGTTCTTCCCTTGCTTCTTTGACTAGGAGCTGAAGTCTGGCAGTTTCTCGCTGCATCTTGCCAGTCTCCTGTTCCAGCTCCTGTTGCCTCTGTCGAGCTTTCTCCTCAGCAGCCAGCAGCTGCAGACACCTCTTATGAGCTTTTTCTTCTCTCTTAGCAGCTTCTTTCTCCAGCCAGGCCAAGGCGTATTCCTCTTCCATTCGAATTTCTGCCAGTTTTTGCTCATGTTCAAACTGCAGGCTGTCCATCAGGGCTTGCAATTTCCTTGCTTCTGCTGATGCTTTCTGGCTCATGGTCACTGATCTTCAACCAACCAAACTCTCAATATTAAATTTCAAATTTGGACAGCGTGGGGTTCTGACCCAAAGCTTAATTGACCTAGTTCTGTGGATCCTGCCGACTATGCCTCTGTAGCGATGCGTTTCTGGCAGGACCCAACTGAGAGTGCCAATTCAGGACAAATCACTTAAAACAGGGCAGTCACAGCCCAAGGCTGGGGTTTTTCTACCTCTAAGGCAAACCAAACCAGCCAGACAAAGAGGACTTTGGTCTCACCCCACTGGCTAACCACAAGTCACACAAGGAATTCCCTTAGACACTCCAGTTTCCCAGTATCACCACCAGTGCCACTCGTCCTGGGGATGAATGGTTATGAAAACCAACACCTCAATAAAAGAAAACGGTTCTCTCAATCCCAAAGAATCAAGCCCCAGACTCAGGTCAATATACACATCAGATCTTACTCACAAATCACGCTGCTGTCAATCCTTTAGAATCTAAAATCTAAAGGTTTATTCATAAAAGGAAAAGAATAGAGATGAGAGCTAGAATTGGTTAAATGGAATCAATTACATACAGTAATGGCAAAGTTCTTAGTTCAGGCTTGTAGCAGTGATGGAGTAAACTGCAGGTTCAAATCAAGTCTCCGGAGAACATCCCAGCTGGGATGGGTCATCAGTCCTTTGTTCAGAGTTTCAGTTTGTAGCAAAGTCCCTCTAGAGGTAAGAAGCAGGACTGAAGACAAGATGGAGATGAGGCACCAGCCTTTTATAGGCTTTTCCAGGTGTAAGAACCTCTTTGTTCTTACTGTGGAAAATTACAGCAAAATGGAGTCTGGAGTCACATGGGCAAGTCCCTGCATACTTTGTTGAGTTACAAGGTGTATCTGCCTTCTCTCAATGGGTCAATTGTGTAGCTCATGGTCCTTAATGGGCCATCAAGCAGGCTAGGCAGAACTGACACCAAATGGTCTGAGGTGTCACCCAGCAGCACAGCACAAGTTTGAAATACAGACAGTACAAAGCCAATATTCATAACTTCAACTACAAAATGATACAGACATACAGACAGCATAATCCTAACCAGCAACCCATAACCTGGTCTTAGACACCTTATATGACCCCCTTTACATAAGATTTGGTGCCACTACAGGACCTTGGTTGCAGCCATGTTCTATATGGTCCCAGATTATATCAATAACGTCACAGTCCCTTCCAGGCCTGATCTTCTATGAGCCTATGATTCTATGACCACTCAGAATCAGGACAAGAGATTCTCCCATTGCGTTCTCCTCTGAGCTGTTCAAACCTCCTTCGCTCATTAGGCCTGAGTCATATTATTTACAGAAGTTCTAGTATCAGAGGGGGAGCCATGTTAGTCTGGATCTGTAAAAAGCAACCAAGAGTCCTGTGGCACCTTACAGAGTAACAAACATATTGGGGCATAAGCTTTTGTGGGTGATCTCCACTTCGTCAGACGCAAGTTCTAGCATCGCCATAATGGAAAAAAACAAACCAACCAGCCAGCCTCCCCATCTGCAAACAAACCCATCTCCGTAGGAAAAGTCCTACAACAGGCTTTGCCAGCCGTTGGAAACTGGGATTTCAACTCCAAATGATCTCACTGTATTTGCGATCCATTCAAATTCCCCATCCAGGTCTGTGACACTTTCATCTCAGGCCCTAAATTACTGTTTTAGGAGCAAAGGAAACAAATTGTGATCCACAAACAGAGGGCTGAGAACCCTGAATCATAGGACGCATTGAGCGGTGGAACTGTAGAACGTGGAGAAGATCAATTCCACATGGTGTCACGGAGTCCCAGGGCAATGCCCTGGAACTGCTCCCTACGAAGCCGGTCAGGACTCTGGGGAAGCCTCCTCTCTCTGAGCAGACTGTCTCCAGGGCAAGAAGCTTACACAGCTTCCACCTTCCTGGGTCTGACTCCAGAGCATTCAGCATCCCCTGCCCCACCGTACACTTCCCACAGCAAGTCCGCACACGTGGGGTCCTGGGGAAGCCACAGGGTCCTGCACCCCAATTTCGCAGTCAGACGTGACTCTCAGCTAGACAGTAAAACAGAGGTTTATTACATGACAGGAACATGGTCTAAAACAGAGCTTGTAGGTACAGAGACGGGACCCCTTGGCCGGGTCCATTCTGGGGAGGCAGGAAGACCAGAGCCTCACCTGGCTCCGCTCCATTTCCCCAGCCATCTCCAAACTGAACCTCCCTCCAGCCTCTCACCCAGCCTCCCCCCAGCTCCTCCCCCAGCCTTTGTCCAGTTTCCCAAGCAGAGGTGTCACCTGGCTCCAACCTCCCTCCTGGGTTCTCATGTTACATGCACAGATAGCTTCCCTCAAGGAAAGTCTCCCATCCCCAGTGCAGCCAGTCCCAATAAACCTCCCCTGCTACCTTCCCAGGTCAACACTCCCCACTCCTTGCTGTGCCACAGGCACCCACCCAGTGTTCAAAGAAAACATTGAGAACATTCCCACTTTGTCACAGTCACACACCCTTATTCCCACCACCGAGGTATTGGTGCAGCACACAGGGAAACTGAGGCACACACAATATTCATGTAAAACTCACATAGGCTCACATACAACATAACAAGGGAAAATCCCCACTTCATCACACCCTCTATCCCCAATCCTTCTCTGTTATATTTACATTGAGGAAAAAGGGTACAAGACACAACTGCTATTCAGCAGAACCCAGTGCAATCTGGGAACGAGGCAATCTGTCCCTAATGGGGGAACCTGGTGACTAACAATCACTGCAGTGGGAGGAAAAGTATAAACGTGATGCTCCAAAATTGGTTAGACTAGGAAAAGTGACGGAGGTTGTGTCCGGCGGTGAGGAGGTTTGCTACTTTACCCTGGACGCTATATGGGCTATTTTCTTCATTGAAAAAACTAGTTGTGTTTTTACGTCAGGATCCCTAACTCAATCTAGCTAACTCCATGGAAAACCCTAGTGCAGCCAAGGCCCAGGTAGATTTAACCTCCATGTACCGAGTAAAGGTCACTCCTGGCTCCCCCACCTGGGGCTGACGGACAATCCTGGAGGGACGCACACTTCCATGATGCAGGACAAAGGGGTTGATGAAAAACACCGTGGGCTTCACTCCAAGGAAGGGTGAGCTGCAAAATGGAAAAGCAGACAACTCACCTGAGAGAGCTGAGACGCCATAAATGCTACCTAAAGTTCACTACTTGGGAATTAGCAAAAGGGAAAAAACATCTTTTCTGAGACCCAGACGAGATTTTCATGGTGTTTCTCTCCCTTGCAGCTTCTCTGGTGATACATAAGAGAAGAGTCATGATGGAAGAATTTCCCGCACTCACGGCATTCATAGGGTTTTCTCTCCTGTGTGGCTCCTCTGATGTGTAATAAGGCCAGATCTCCAAGTGAAGGTTTTCCCTCACTCACAGCATCCATAGGGTTTCTCCCCTGTGTGGTTCCTCTGATGTGTAGTAAGGCCTGATCTCGCAGTGAACGTTTTCCCGCATTCATGGCATTCATAGGGTTTCTCTCCTGTGTGGATCCTTTGATGGGCAATAAGGTGTGGGTGCTGAGCGAACGTTTTCGCACACTCATGGCATTTATAGGGTTTCTCCCCTGTGTGGATCCTCTGATGTGTAATAAGATTTGAGAAGTGAGCAAAGGTTTTCCCACACTCACGGCATCCATAAGGTTTCTCTCCTGTGTGGCTCCTCTGATGTGAAATAAGGCCTGAGATCTGAGTGAAGGCTTTCCCGCACTCACGGCATTCGTAGGGTTTCTCCCCTGTGTGGCTCCTCTGATGCGTAATAATGTGTGAACTCCGAGCAAAGGTTTTCCCGCACTCACAGCATTCATAAGGTTTCTCCCCGGTGTGGCTCCTCTGATGGCGGATAAGGTGTGAGCGCCGAGCGAAGGTTTTCCCACACTCGCAGCATCCATAGGGTTTCTCCCCAGTATGGATCCTCTGATGGCGAATAAGATGTGAGCGCCGAGCAAAGGTTTTCCCGCACTCGCAGCATCCATAGGGTTTCTCCCCTGTGTGGCTCCTCTGATGGCGAATAAGGCATGAGTGGTCAGTGAAGGTTTTCCCGCACTCGCAGCATCCATAGGGTTTCTCCCCCGTGTGGCTCCTCTGATGGTGAATAAGGTGCGAGCTCTCAGTAAAGGTTTTCCCGCACTCGCAGCATCCATAGGGTTTCTCCCCTGTGTGGATCTTCTGATGGCGAATAAGGTGTGAGCGCTGAGCGAAGCTTTTCCCACACTCACAGCATTCATGGGGTTTCTCCCCTGTGTGGCTCCTCTGATGGCGAATAAGGCGTGAGTGCTCAGTGAAGGCTTTCCCACACTCGCAGCATCCATAGGGTCTCACTCCAGTGTGGATTCTCTGGTGGCTAAGAAGTTGTGAGCGCTGCGCGAAGGTTTTCCCGCACTCACAGCATCCATAGGGTTTCTCGCCTGTGTGAATACTCTGATGGCGAGTAAGAGTTGAGCGCTCAGCGAAGGTTTTCCCGCACTCGCAGCATCCATAGGGTCTCACTCTGATGTGGATCCTCTGATGGCGAATAAAGGTTGAGCGCTCAGCGAAGGTTTTCCCGCACTCGCAGCATCCATAGGGTCTCACTCCAGTGTGGATTTTCTAATGGTGTAAGTGCCTCCTGAACTTTTTTCCACACTCAAAGTTCGTGTTATTTCTCTCTCCCGTCAGGATTCTCTGCTGGGTCGTGGCTTCCTTGAGGCCTTTGTGAGTTTCCCGATAATTAACAAATATTCCAACTTTCTGCGCTGGCTGGTTTCCCTGACGCTTCTCTGGCCTGTGCTGCCCCTGAGAGCCTTTTCCCTGCTCACAACTCATGGACACACTCCCTTTGCATCTTTGCAACAACGCCCCACGTGCTTCCACTTGCTCCTCTTCCTGCTGAGGCGTCTGCTCCACAGTCTCTCTCACCATCCCCTCACCTGCTGGGACAGAGAAAGGAAAACCTCAGAAACCGGAAGGGAAAAGGGGGGAACAAGCCAAGACAGTAGCTGGAGATGGGGAAATTCAGTCCCTGATTTTTCTCCAACGGGGAGAGAGGAGAGGATCAATTCTGCATCCAGTTCCCACCGAAACAGTCAGAGAGAAGGGAGTCTGGGGAGAGAACTACTGCCAGGAGTTAGGATGGGTAGGAAGCCAGGAACAGTATCCGCCCTGAGGATAGGACACCTGCTGAGGACCACCCTGAACCCAGAGACCTCACAAGGTCTTTGCTGGGAATCCCAGCTGTTTCCTTCAACAGCTCAGTAGGTTTAATGATCCCTCACCCATGCAGCTGCCTCTCAGGATCTCTCTTTCCTCTGAGCCCTGGAGATCTGGGGCCCACGGCTCTTCCCCTCGTTCCAGCTGGGAGAGGACATCAGGTTTGGAAACTGGGAACCCTGCTCAGGGGAAAGAAAACCAGTGAGATCAGGTAACATGCAAAAGAAGAAGTTACTCAACTTGTGCAGTAACAATGGTTCTTTGAGATGTGTCTCCCTATGGGTGCTCCACTGTAGGTGCTAGCACGTTAAAAATAGTTGTGTAGACCGGTGGCTTTCCACACTACTGTGCCCCTTTCAGGGGTCTGATTTGTCTTGCGTACCTCTGAGTTACACCTCATTTAAAAACTACTTGCTTACAAAATCAGACATAAAATACAAAAGTGTCACCGCACACCATGATTTGCTGACTTGCTCATTTTTACCATATCATTATAAACTAAATAATTGGAATATAAATATTGTACTTACATTTCAAGGTATATTATATAGATCAGTATAAACAAGTCATTGTATGAAATTTTACTCTGTACTGACTTGGCTAGTGATTTTGCTGTAGCAACTCTGGAAGACCTCTGCGTACCCCAGGGGTACACATACGCTGGTGTAAACACTGCAGCTTAGGCTTAAGAGATGAGCTCCAGCCCAATCTACAACATATTTGCAGTTACATACAGGCCACCAAGGCCAGTCTGGGGACCCAGACTGGGAGGGTCTCTCCCAAAGGCAGCGCAAACATCCCAATATGTGCTACTTCCGAGGCTTTGCTGTTTGGAAGGGTGTTCCCCACAGCTCCACCACTCTGAGACAGGGCATTCTGGAGGCAGCACCCTTGTATGTCATGATGGCACCTCAGCGAGTCTCAATGATTTCAGACTCCTTATAAACACCGTCTCTTCTGGGGTGCTGCAGCCAGTAGGTATTTACAACCACATGAGAGGCTTTGCATTGTCCAGTGTGCTGCATTCATACGCGGACAGTTCTCGATCGTGTTTCCATGTAAATGGAGACAGGCCTATGCTACTTCAACAGGAATTAAACTTCCATCCCAGGAGAGGAATTCACTCCTTCACACCCAGTCAGTAACGAAGCACATTGAGAGGGAAGCTGACCCATGCTTATTTTTCATTAAAAAACCTACTAAATAAAGCCCCCATTCTCCAGAGGGAGACAAGGTCAAAGTGAAGGGCTAGGAGCATGAATCATAAAATAACAAACACACAGGGTAAAAGGACCTCAAGGTGTCAGTTAGTCCATCCTCCAGCCGTGAGGCAGGACCAAGTATACACAGACCATCGGTTTAACCTCTTCTTCAAAACCTCCAGTGACCAGGATCCCACAACCTCTCTTGGCCCGTATTACACAGGAGGTCAGACTAGATGACCAAATAGTCTCCCTTGGCCTTAAAATGTCTTGATTGACAGAAGGAAGGACTTAGCACATGCCATTGTGCGTTGTGTCCCTCAGATGTGAACACCAGCATTTATTTGCAGGCACTCCAGCAGCGTGCACTGTGCCAGCTGTAGCTTTACATGAACAGTGGAGGGACTAGCTTGGCAGAGCTGTGACACCGAGAGAGGTGCACGTGAAACTGGAAGGAACAGGTATTCCTCATTTCAGTGCGGAGTGGTGTAGGCAGCATCAATAAAGGCGCACAAGGGTGTGTTCTTGCCACAAGGTTTGTCAGCAGGCTGGTGCCATACATGCCTGGGGTCCCTGGGGCTCAGTGAGGGGTAAGTGAAGGCAAGGACTCAGAAGGAATCCTCATTGGAAGGGTAAAGGGGTGGTGACATTATGAAAGTCCAAGATGGATTGTGTGCAGTAGGCTCAGGATCTGAGCGCAGGCCGGGGGGAGGCAGCTTCTGTTCCCTACATCGGACCTAATCCCAAGTTTTGCCTTAGCAAAGAGATGGTGTCAGCGTCTGCACTGTCCTGCACCTGTGCTCTGCTCCCAAAGTGTTCTGTAGCCGGGAGGGCAGAGCGCTGGTCTGCGTCTCACTGGCCTCTCGGGGTGTCGCTGAAACAGGGCAACGCTGAGGGTGTATTGTGAACCTTAACTCTTCATTTCCCCTTCTAAGAACTGAGGGGATGGGAATCCTTACCCAGCGAGGTCACGTTCTTGTAGTTCTCCTGCATGACATGTCTGTAAAGGGCTCTCTGAGCAGGGTCCAGCAGAGCCCACTCTTCCCTGGTGAAATACAAAGCCACCTCCTCGAAAGTCACCGGCCCCTGAAAGAGAAAGAGCCCCCCACTCTGCACCTGCTGCCCAGTGACAACCCCACCGGTCACAGGGGAGAGGGCCAATCACATGGAAGCTCTGGGAGGCAGGATCACACTCCCTCCCCATCAGAGCAGCCAGGAGGCATCGGGGGAGGGAAGAGAGAGAGAGACAGAGAGCCCCTCGCCCCTTCTAGCAGAGAGAGATGGGAGGAGTCTTCACATTCAACACTCACCTACCTGCCAGAGGCTGATTCAGGTGATGGAGCCCCCTGGCAGATATCCAACAGCCTCCCCAGTGCCAGCACTTGGATGGGATGGGATGGGATGGGGTGTCTTCCCCGGGCCTCACTGGCGGTTGCCCTCTGGCTAGTAGGTTCAGACTCCAGTATTGGAGGCTGGTACATTTCCCCAGCCCAGTCCAGGGGGGCTGACAAATTAGGGAATTTCCATCCACAAACCCCATGGGTCTGTTGCTAGAATCTAGGCACCACCGTAAACAAATCCCAGCTGGTTTGTCACACCCTCTCCCTCTCCCTTTCTCCACCCTGGGTATTTCCTGCCCCCTCCCAGCTCCTGACTACCCCCAGAAGCACCCACCTCCTATGTCTTTACTGCCCTTCTCCCGCCAACAGGAGCCCACTGTGCCGAAGTGAGAATGTTCTTAATGTTATCTCTGAATATTTTGTGGGTGCCTCAGTTTCCCCTATGCCTTTCTTAAGTATCTAGGTGGGGGGACCAGGGTGTGTGATTGTTGTAGAACCCTAGAGGGCCAGTGTGATGCTGTCTGCACAAAGAATGGCCAACACCCTGTCTGGGCAACTGATGGCCTGGGCCCCTCCTCCCCTGCAAGGTGCCAACTGAAGGTGTTGGAGAACAAAGAGATCAGGTGGCCTCCTAGCCCAGGAAATAGACAAAGGCCAGAGCAGGGGCTGGAGGGAGTTTCAGTTTGAAGCTGGCTGGGGAAATGGAGGGAGGCCCAGAACTGGGTTCCGGGCTCCCTAACCCTCCCATGATGGACCTGACTTAGGGCTCCTGTTTCCTGTACCTAGTAGCTCTGGTCTGGACCGTGTTCCTGTTGTCTAATAAACCTTCTGTTTTACTGGCTGGCTGAGAGTCACGTCTCACTGCGGAGTTGGGGAGCAGGGCCCTCTGGCTTCCCCAGGACCCCGCCTGGGCAGACTCGCTGTGGGAAGCCACCGTGTGGAAGGGGCTGCTGTGAATGCTCGAGGTCAGACCCAGGAAGGTTGAAGCCCTGGTGACAGTCTGCTCAGAGAGAGGAGGCTCCCCTAGAGTCCTGACTGCCCTCGTATGGTGCAGTTCCAGAGCATCGCCCGGGGACACCGTGACAACTGACAAATTAGGGAATTGCCATCCACAAATCCCATGGGTCTGTTGCTAGAATCTAGGCCCCACCGTAAACTAATCCCAGCCTGTTTGTCACACCCTCTCCCCATCCCTTTCTCCACCCTGGGTATTTCCTTCCCCCTCCCACCTCCTAACCACCCTCAGAAGTACCCACCTCCTATGGCTTTACAGCCTTTCTGCCGCCAACAGGAGCCCACCAGCAACTGCCCGATAATCCCTATCTGAGCTGGCCCCACGGCAGCCATCTCTCTTCCCTGGGAGGATGGGACGTGACACTGCAGCCTGTCAGGGCATGAAGGGTACGTGTCAGAACAGGACAGTCACGTCACATCACAATTCCCCCCGGCTCTTTCCTCGCAGATGGATGTTCTCGACTCTGTCATGCAAATAAGAGAAATATTCAAAACACAATTAGTAATGGGACGGGGGGAAGACACGGGACTTGAACTACCCAGACACCTGTTAGAAAAGGAATTCAAACAGACACAAAGTGTCTAATGAGCTCTTGGAATGTGTTGGGGACACGTTTGCTTCAGAAGATGGACGTAGTAACCAGGGGGACAGGCATTTCAGGGTTGATGCTGACTAACCGGTGGGAAGACAGGACAATGGACTGTGAAAAGACTCCGTACTGCCACTGACTCATGGACGCTGTGACACTACCGAGTAAGGTGGTCTTGTCACCCGATACTCAACATTACCTGGGACTTCTTGTAACTTTCCATGGGAAGGGAAGGGTGGGGCAAGAGGTCAAGTTTGAGAAACAAAAGATTCCCGCCTTGTGTAAATCCCATTTAAGGGTGGAGAGAAAGGCAAACGAGACTCCTCTTCTCCGTGGCCTGTCTGCCCAAGAAGAAAGACTGCTAAAGCCACCTGAAGCCAAGGCCAGGAGGGAGTCCAGACTGAGACAGGGGTCCAGTCTGAACAGAAACATAACTGGAATTCTGAACCATAGAAACTTTGCAACCTGCCTCAAATAACATTTAGGGTAAAAAATTACATTGTGTAACCTGTTTTTAAGTAGATTGAGCTTAACTTGCATATTCTGCTTTGTTCTGTCTGTTCTCTCTTACATTCACTTAAAATTCACCTTTTGTAGTTAATAAACTTCTTTCTTGTTTATAATATAACCCAGTTTATGTAATTTAACGGGGGGGGGGAGGGGAGAAGTTGTGCATATCTCCCTCTACATTGATGGAGGGGACGATTTTCATAAAACCTTTGGGTCTGTACCCCTTAAAAGGAGCGGGCACCAGAGTGTTGGGGCAAGACCGTAAGGCTGAATCTTTCCAGGGCGGATCTGTCTCTCTGTGAAGCTGGGCGTGGCTCTGCCGTGTGCTTGGCTGGAAGAGGCTTGTGAGCCTAACCCGGCCAGGTAAAGGGCACCCAGGCTGGCAGAACAGGCTGCCTCAGTGGCACCCCAGCACGTCAGGTGACACCCCAAAGGGCCAAACCCATCACAGCGAGGTGCCATGTGAACAAAATTCTAAGGAGAATAGAGCTCAGGAGAGCTGGCAGTTTCTCAGAGACAGGACTAAACAAGCAACAGCAAACGATCACAATGCGAAGGAAAGACGGAAAGAATAGTAAGCTGCCAATATGACTCCATTATGCGCTCTTTAACGACGAGACAATAAAAAGAAATCCTACAAAAATTTCAATCATGGACAAATTGCTATGGGTGAGTACAAAAGAACAGCACAAGCATAGAATCACATTGCAACAACACATCATCAGTAGGACAAAACTAACCTGTCTCACGACGGTCTAAAACCAGCTCACTTTCCCTATTAGTGGGTGAACAATCCAACGCTTGGTGAATTCCGCTTCATAATGATAGGAAGGAACCTCGAGAGGTCTCTAGCCCAATTCTCTGCACTCATGGCAGGACTAAGTATTAGCTAGACCATCCCTGAGAGGTGTCTTATCCAACTTGCTCTTAAAAATCTCCAGTGACCGATATTTCACAGCCTCCCTAGACAATTTATTCCAGTGCTTAACCACCCCGACAGTTAGGAAGTTTTTCCTAATGTCCAACCTAAACCACCTTTGCTGTGTCAAAAATAGACTCAGGACTCACAGTTTGTCAGACCACTCTGTTTTATTAGCACAGCTCTCTGCTACTAACACCCAGATAATGTGAGCACCATGCAAGACACAAACTATCTTGTTCATACAGATAAAAGGGCGAGAACTGAACAAGATAACTAAGGAAGCAGAACGTGATAAGTTTACCTGAGCTAGACATGCATATCTTATTTCCTTACTAACTATTACCGATCTTCTGTTAATGTTTCGCCATTAGCACCATTATTTATGCCTAATGTTTCTTTTCCTGGCACCTGTATTTCAACATTTCTTAATTCTGCTTAAAGGTACATACAACATTTCTTTAATCCAGTCTTATTTTTACAATATAATTCATTCTATTTTCACAGCTGCAATTTAAGCCCATTGTCCTTGTCCTGAGACGTTAATGAGAACAATTTTTCTCCTTCCTCCTTGTAACAACCTTTTACATGCTTGAAAACTGTTATGTCCCCTCTCTTCTCTTCTCCACACTAAACACATCCAAGTTTTTCAATCTTCCCTCATAGACTTTTCAACATTTTTGTTGCTCTTCTGTGAACTTTCTCCAAATCTTTCCTGAAATGTGGCACCCAGAACTGGACACAATACTCCACCTGAGGCCTAATCAGCACAGAGCAGAGCGGAAGAATGACTTATTGTGTCTTGCTTACAACACTCCTGCTAATATAGCCCAGAATCAAGTTCGCTTTTTTTGCAACAGGGTTACCCCGTTGACTCATATTTAGCTTGTGATCCACTATGACCCCCAGCTCCCTTTCGGCAGTGCTCCTTCCTAGGCAGTCATTTCTCATTCTGTATGTGTGCAACTGATAGGTCGTTCCTAAGTGGAGCACTTTACATTTGTCCTTATTTGGTCAGAGAAGGGCAATTAAAATGATTAGGGGTTTGGAACAGGTCCCATATGAGGAAACATTAAAGAAGCTGGGACTTCTCAGCTTGGAAAAGAGGAGACTAAGGAGGGATATGATAGAGGTCTATAAAATCATGAGTGATGTGCAGAAAGTGAATAAGGAAAAGTTATTTACTTGTTCCCATATTACAAGAACTAGGGGCCACCAAATGAAATTAATGGGCAGCAGGTTTAAAACAAATAAAAGGAAGTTCTTCACACGCCGCACAGTCAACCTGTGGAACTCCTTGCCTGAGGAGGTTGTGAAGGCTAGGACTATAACGGGGTTTAAAAGAGAACTAGATAAATTCATGGAGGTTAAGCGCATTAATGGCTATTAGCCAGGATGGGTAAGGAATGGTGTCCCTAGCCTCTGTTTGTCAGAGAGTGGAGATGGATGGCAGGAGAGAGATCACTCCCTTGGGGCACCTGGCATTGGCCACTGTGGGCAGATAGGATGCTGGGCCGGATGGACCCTTGGTCTGACCCAGTACGGCCATTCTTATGTTCTTAAAATTTAATCCTATTTACTTCAGACCATTTTGTCCAGATCATTTTAAATTTTAATCCTATCTTCCAAAGCACTTGCAACCCCTCCCAGCTTGGTGTGGTCCACAAACTTTTTAAGTGTCCTCTCTATGCCATTATCTATATCACTGACAAAGGTATTGAACAGAACCGGACCCTGAACTGATCCCAGTGGGACCCCAATCGATATGCCCTTCCAGCTTGAGCGTCAACCACTGAGAACCACTCTCTGGGGACAGTTTTCCAACCAGCTACGCACCCACTTAATGGTAGTTCTGTTCCAGTTGTACTTCTCTAGTTTATTTAGGAGAAGGTCATGCAAGACAGCATCAAAAGCATTACTGAAGTCACGATATACCATGTCTACCGCTTCCCCTCTATCCACAAGCTTGTTATCCTGTCAGAAAAAAAACATTAGGGTGCTTTGACACAATTTGTTCCTCACAAATCCATGCTGACTGTTACTTATCACCTTATTATCTTCTAGGTGTTTGCTAAATGATTGCTTAATTATTTGTTCCATTATCTTTCTGGGGAATTAAAAGAAGCTGATTGGTCTATAATTCCCCAGGTTGTCCTTAACTATTCAGGTAATAATTATTAATGAAGAAGAGGAAGAAACAGACACCACAATAGGGAAAGAACAGGATACAAAATATGTAGATACATTAGATATATTAAAGTCAACCATTAAATTAGCCTTAGCTCAAGGAATTAGCTGAGGCAATCTGGGAAACATTACCAATCATCTTTGAGAACACCTGGAGAACGGTGAAGACTGGAGAAGGGCAAACATTGTACCCATCTTTTAAAACAGAACTGAGGAATAAAGTCAAGCCTTCCTTAGATACCTGGAATGAACAAATTATTAAACAATCAATTTGCAAGCACCTAGAGGACAGGAACGTGATAATTTAAAGCCAGCCTGGATTTTCAAAAACAAATAATGCCAAGTCAATCTCATTTCCTGCTTTCACAGGGGTACTGGATTTACGGATCCACGGGACACTGTAGATAGGACATATCTTGATTTTGGTCTGGCTTTTGACACAGGCCCCCATGACATTCTCACAGTGAACCAGGGAAATGTGGTGCACATGAAAGTGTTATAAAATGGGTGAAAATGTTGTTGGAAGACTGTACTCAGACAGTAATCATTAGCGGTTCACTGTCCAATGGGAGGATGTATACAATGGGGTGCCCAGGGGCCAGTCCTGGATCTGATATAGTCAATATTTTCACTCATTACTCGGATAACGGACTGGAGAGCATGCTGTCTAAATATGCAGATAGCAGCAGCTGCGAGGGGCTGCAAGCGTGTTGGAGGACAGGATTAGAATTCAAGATAACATTTACACACAGGAGAAATGGGCTGAATGAACAAGATGAAATTCAATAAAGACAAGTGAAAGTACTAGACTTAGGAAAGGAAAACCAAATGCACCACTACAAAGTGGGGAGTAGTTGGGCAGGGGTTAGTACTACTGAAAATGATCGGGGGCTACAGTGGATCACAAACTAAATCTGAATCAATTGTGAAAAAACGGATGAAGCACCGGAATACATTAGCAAGAGAGGCAGTGGAATCCCCATCACTGGAGGTTTTTAAGGACAGGTAAGACAAACAGCTGAGTGCTGGGGGCCGGACTAGCTGCCCTCTCACGGTTCATTTCAGCCCCACAGTTCTACGACTCTATGCGGGGGAAATGTTTGGCCACTTTATTACAGCACTAACCGGCCCCTTCCACGAGCACTAAACCACCGAGACATTTTGAAACCCTCCCAGTAACAAGGTCTGGGAACCGGATGGGAGAGAAGCGCAGAACAAAAAGGAGCGATCCTGGGGGATTCCCCCGACACTGTCTCCAGGGCAGCACACTCCCACAGCAGGGGGAACAGGCTTTTCCTCTTCCTGCACTCACTTTGCTCACAGGAAAGTGAATCTGCCCAGGGATGCGGCATTAAGTGTGTGGGGATCTGGGAATCTCTCCCCCCAATTATTCCTCCCACTGCCCTTTTCAGTCTCTCTCCTTTTAATCCTTGTGTCTCCCTTCCCCTGTCTCTCCCCCTCTGGCTGACAGGCAGTCCTGGGGGTTCGCTCTCCTATGACTGGATTGGCTCCTGCAATTGCTAAGGGGGGAGAGATGTGGGGTGAGGAAGGGCTGTTTGTGCAGAGTCACTCTCATGCCCAGACCCTGAGGTCTCTATGAATCACCTGGCACCTCTAGCTCAGATGTCAGTGTGGGCAGAGCCTTGGGTTGACCTATAGGGCTAATTACAGCAGAAGAAAATCCTCACCTTGGCTGGCACAGGAAGCTTCACTCATGGTCACTCCCCTGCCCCGATCCCACTGGGGGAGCAGCAGCTGCTCAGCCTGGGCTCCCAGACCACAATCGGGAAACAGCGTCTGACCCACAAAGCTCAACCCCAATATCCTGAGCAGAGAAAGAGATAGAGAGAAACGGAGTCACTTTCCCCCCTTTGGCAACAACTGAAACCCCCTCCCCACCAGGACATGCCCTGATCTTATCTGCCCCCATGTTAATCTGGAGTCACTCCCTGTTCTGCCTTGCAGTGACTCCGGATTAACACACGTCTACCAGAAACGTGGCTCAGGAAGGAAGCGGCCAGACTCCTTTTAAAGGGATCATTGCAGCCGGGGGATCGAACCTCCGTCCGCCCCCCTCGCTCCCCATGTGCTGAGAGGGATTCACAGGAACAGCTTCCCATCCCCCCCGCCTGATCCCCCCCATCTCACACCCTCTGCCCCCTCCCCCCTCCCTGACCCCCCATTTCACACCCTCTGCTCCTCCCCCATCCCTGACCCCTCCATCTCACACCCTCTGCCCTCTCCCCAACCCTCCATCTCTGACTCCCCCATTTCACACCCTCTGCCCCCTCCCTGACCCCCCCATTTCACACCCTCTGCTCCTCCCCCATCCCTGACCCCTCCATCTCACACCCTCTGCCCCCTCCCCCATCTCTGACTCCCCCATTTCACAGCCTCTGCCCCCTCCCCCCTCCCTGATCCCCCTCATTTCACACCCTCTGCCCCACCCCCACCTGACCCCGATTTCACACCCTCGGCCCTGCCCCCACCCCTGGCTCTGGGAGTCTCTGTCCGACTGGGCTGTGGCTGGGTGAGGGGGGGCTGTAGCTGGGATGGGGGGGCTGTGGGAGCCCGTGGGGGGGAGGAAAGGAGAGCTGGAGGTGCCAGGGGGAAGCGGGAGGGTGGGGCGGCTGTGGCTGTAGCTGGGATGGGGGGGCTGTGGGAGCCTGTGGGGGGGGGAAGATGAGCTGGGCGCGCAGATGGGGCTGTGGCGGGCGGGGCCCGTGGGGGGCGGGGGGGCTGTGGCCGGGCGGGGCCCGTGGGGGCTGTGGAAGGGCGGGGGGGCTGTGGGAGCCCGTGGGGGGACGGGGGGGCTGTGGCCGGGCGGGGGGGCTGTGGGAGCCCATGCGGGGGAGGAAAGACACACTGGGGGTGCCGGTGGGGAGCGGGGGGATAGGAGGGCTGTGGCTGGCCAGGGGGGGGAAGGAAAAACATGCTGGGGGGAGGCGGGAAGGTGGGGGGCTGTCGCAGAGCAGAGGGAGCTGTGGGAGCCCGTGGGGGGGGGGGCGGGAAGATGCGCTGGGCGTGCCAGGGAGGAAGTGGGGGGACGGGGGGGCTGTGGCCGGGCGGGGGGGGCTGTGGGAGCCCGTAGGGGGGAGGGGGACGGTCCCAGACACCCGCGGGGGGGCGGGTTCGCCGTGGGGGCCCCACGTCCCGGGACTGCAGCGCCTCGCGCCCAACACACCCGACTCTGCCGGTTACCGCGGGAGACCTCCGAATCACTGACGTCACTTCCGCTCCTGGCCCCGCCCTGCGAGCGGAGCCTGTCGCGCCCAAAGCGGCGCCCGCTGGGTCCGCGGGGGCTGATGGGAGTTGTAGGCCCGGCGCACTACAACTCCCACAAGCCCCTGCGTTACCCCGCCCTGCGCCCCTCCCCCCGGTGGGGGCTTCCATCTGGGCGGCCTAGGCCAGGAACTTCCGGTTCCAAATGAGGCGCGTGGTTAACCGGGCGGCTTCTTAACAGAGCCGCCCGCCCTGCCTCGGCTCCCTGCGCCGCTGGCGTAACCACCAGCCGCCCGCCCTGCCTCGGCTCCCTGCGCCGTTAGCGTAACCGTCGCCCGCCGTGCGCCGCTAGCGTAACCGCCAGCCCCCCGCCCTGCCTCGGCTCCCTGCGCCGTTCGCGTAACCGTCGCCCGCCGTGCGCCGCTAGCGTAATCGCCAGCCGCCCGCCCTGCCTCGGCTCGCTGCGCCGCCGGCGTAAACAACGGCCGAAATGCGCCGCTGGCGTAACCACCGCCCGCCCTACCTCGGCTCCCTGCGCCCTTAGCGTAACCGCCAGCCGCCCGCCCTGCCTCGGCTCCCTGCGCCGTTAGCGTAACCGTCGCCCGCCGTGCGCCGCTAGCGTAACCGCCAGCCGCCCGCCCTGCCTCGGCTCCCTGCGCCGTTAGCGTAACCGTCGCCCGCCGTACGCCGTTAGCGTAACCGCCAGCCGCCCGCCGTGCCTCGGCTCCCTGCGCCGTTAGCGTAACCGCCACCTGGCCTGCGCCGCTGGCGTAACGACCGCCCCCCGCCGTGCCTCGGCTCGCTGCGCCGCTGGCGTAACCGCCGCCCGCCCTGCGTCCTCCCTGCACCGCTGGCGTAACGGCCGCCCGCCGGCCCTGCGCCGCTGGCGTAACGACCGCTTGCCCTGCGCCGCTGGCGTAAAGATCGCCCGCCCGCCCTGCGTCGGCTCCCTGCGCCGCTAGCGTAACCACCGCCAGCCCTGCGCCGCCGACGTAAGCACCACACCTCCTGCGCCGCTGGCGTAACCGACAGCCGCCCTGCGCCACCGGCGTAACCGCGGCCCGAACCGCCTCGCATTTCGGGCGCCACTAGCGCAACCGCCGCCACCACCTACGCCGCTAGCGTAACTGCTGGGTTCTTTACGCCCTCGCAGCTACGCCCCTGGCGTAAAGGGGCTGATCTTCCACCTACCCCCGTGTTCCGGGGCTACGAAAAGGACGTAAGTCCCGCTTCCGCCTGACTCATGCCGGACTTGGCGGGGCTACGCTAATAGCGCAGGCCAGGCCTTTCCCCACGTCGCCGGAAACCGCACAGCCGCGATTCACAGAGCCCCACGTAGCGTACGGTGCGCCAGCTGCGTGGCAGTTTGACACTAAAACAAAATATTGCGGGCGGGGGGGGGGAGAGACGGAGCCGCGGCTAATAAGCGGGAGGGGCCAGGACTCCAGGGAGGGGGCGGTGGGGAGGGGGCGTGACCACTGCGGAAGGGGGCGTGGCCATTCGGGGAGCTGACCAAGAAATCAGCTGGCGGAAGGATACGGCCAGGGCGGAGGAACACGTGTCATGTGACTGACGTCACGCAGCCGGCTTGATCACGTGCCCGTCGGGAAGAAGATCCGGCCCGGAGGAGACTGATACTCAGAGAGAGGTCCCGTGACCGAGCGAGGGGAGCGGAGGGAGAGACCAATGGGAGGAAGGGGCGGGGCGGACGGGGTGCGTGGCCAATGGGGAGGGACGAACTATGTAAGGGAACCCAAGAGGGGGGGGTGATTGTGGAAGAAACCAAAAAGGAAATGGGGGGCCTCGACAGGTGGGTGAAACCATTGGGGCAGCAGTGGGAAGAGACCAAGGGTGGGGGTGAAGCCTTGAGTGGGGGAGGGTCCAATACAGGTGAGCGGGAGGGCCTGGGAGCCAGGACGCCTGGGTTCTCTCCCTGGCTCTGGGAGGGGAGTGGGGGCTGGTGGGTTAGAGCAGGGGGCTGGGAGCCAGGACTCCTGGGTTCTCTCCCTGGCTCTGGGAGGGGAGTGGGGGCTGGTGGGTCAGAGCAGAGGCTGGGAGCCAGGATTCCTGGGTTCTCTCCCTGGCTATGAGGGCAGTGGGGACTGGTGGTTAGAGCAGGGGGGCTGGGAGCCAGGACTCCTGGGTTCTCTCCCTGGCGCTGGGAGGGGAGTGGGGGCTGGTGGGTTAGAGCAGGGGGGGTTGAGAGCCAGGACTCCTGGATTCTCTCCCTGGCTATGAGGGCAGTGGGGACTGGTGGTTAGAGCAGGGGGGCTGGGAGCCAGGACTCCTGGGTTCTCTCCCTGGCGCTGGGAGGGGAGTGGGGGCTGGTGGGTTAGAGCAGGGGGGCTGGGGGCCAGGACTCCTGGGTTCTCTCCCTGGCGCTGGGAGGGGAGTGGGGTCTGGTGGTTAGAGCAGGGTGGAGGGAGCTGGGGGACCATGTATCACGCACCTCGTTGCTGCGTGGGAAGGGGTTTACCCACAAAGCAGGGGTGGGGAGGGGGAGCGCAGACTGATGAGGGGAGGGGCTCCCCAAAGAGACCCCCCCCTCCACCACCACCATCATAGCCTATCTCAGCCCCGCCCAACCCCCCAGGCTCTGGCTTCCCCTTTTGAGTCCCAGGTCAGCTCCACCCACAGGGAAGTGAGTCACCACCAGGATGTCGAGTACGTCAGCTGCCCTGCCCCACACTCAGAAACGCCTGGCTTGAAACAGGCTCTGAGATGCGCCCACCTCTGGGGCAGGGCGGCCGGTTACACAGGGACCTTTTGCCCTGCACTGAGATGCAGCCACCTCTGGGGCAGGGCGGCTGGTTACCCAGGGACCCCTCGCCCAGCGCTGAGATGCGCCCACATCTGGGGTGGGGTGGCCGGTTACCCGGGGACCCCTCGTCCGGCGCTGAGATGCACCCACCTCTGGGGCGGGGCGGCCGGTTGCCCAGGAACCCCTCCCCAGTGCTGTATTCAGCATTCGAGGAACAGTACCACCCCCCTGCCCCACACATCTGCCACGGGACGCTCCCATGAGTCACTGCACCCTGGGGGTGGCAGGGAGCAGCAGGAAGTGCCTGAAAACAGAACCTGGCCCTGACCCCACAGTTCCCCCCGCGCCAGGAACATACCTGCGGATTGTGTGACCTCAGAGGGGTATTTTACTCTTCCAATCAAAACAGATGGGCTGTGCCCCACAGCTGCCCCTGATGCCAACCTGGGACCAGCCACACCTGCCCCCTGCTGAGCCCCCCACAGCGCCCCCTGGCTAAGACACCATCTTTCAAACCCACAGCACAGCAGGACCGTAGGTGCCCCCATCTCCCCCAGAACAGGAGACTGGGAGCCAGGACGCCTGGGTTCCATCCTGCCGCAGGTGGGGCTGATGGTGCATCAGCTGATCCTTCAACCCAGCTTCACCCCTCACAACAGGCCCCACCCTCAATCCCTCACTCCCCTACTGGCTGAGAACTGTAGCCAACCCAGGCCTCTGGCAACTGGGGAAACTGAGGCACAGAGGCCAAGTGGGAGACACATGGGCCCTGTTGCTTATGAACCAACTGGGCCCTGACCCCAGGCAGCCTCAGGCCTCCGGTGGCGGCTGCCCCAGCGCTCACATGCCTTCCCATCACCACCCCCTCAACCCCACGCCCCTCACAGAGCCAGGGAGAGAACCCAGGAGTCCTGGCTCCCAGCCCCCCCTGCTCTAACCCACCAACCCCCACTCCCCTCCGAGAGCCACGGAGGGAACCCAGGAGTCCTGGCTCCCAGCCCCACCCCTGCTCTGACCCAGCAGCCCCCACACCCCTCCCAGAGCCAGGGAGAGAACCCAGGAGTCCTGGCCCCCAGCCCCACCCCTGCTCTGACCCAGCAGCCCCCACTTCCCTCCCAGAGCCGGGGCCAGAATCGTTCCATCTCCCTGCGCAAGACTCCAGCTGTTGAACATGTGGAGCGGGCTGGGGGGGGTAAAAACTCTCCTAACACGGCACCCGTTCTGGCCTTGCTTAGCGGCTATAATTTCCCACCCGGGTTTTCCTTCTCCTCCCGAGTCCGAGGAAAGAACCCAACAGAGAAGGGTCGTCCCTTGGGCACAGATCCGAGACCCAACACCTCCCCCGGGCAAAAAAAAAAAATCCAGCGGCTCCAACCCGGGGAGAAGTGGAGGGAAGAACAGAATGAAAAAGGAAACGAAAAGAAAAAACGAGGTCTTTGTACAAGGCCGGAGGAGGGGGGGGGCAGAGTCTTGTAAAACCAGACCACCCCCCCCGGCCTGATCGGACACGTCCATCCGCGCGCCGTGAAGCTGCACACCCCCTTTCTTTGTCCCGCTGCCGGATAAGCTCCGCCCTCCGAGTCAGTCCCCGCCCATTCTTGGCACAGGGCCGGGTGTGGGGGGGGAGTAGGTTGGTGGGGAATTGGGGGGGGTGACCCCCCCTCCGCTCTTCTCAAGAGTTCAGGAATCGGTGGCAGAGTCCACGTGGTGGTGATGGTGGCAGCGGTGGGATCCGGCGGAGGTCAGGGGCCAACGCCTGAAGAAAGGAGGTGCTGACGTCACCAGAGGCGGTGCTGATGGAGGTTCCGGCTCAGCACCGACCGCACGTCCGCTGTGAACCTGGGGAGGGGAAGGGAAGCGTTAGGAGGGAACCCAGGAGTCCTGGCTCCCAGCCCCCTCTCCTAATTAACCAGACCCCTTTGAGCGAGGGACCCCTAGGTACCAGCACAGAGACTGTGCAGTTTCAAAGGATCCACCTTGCTGGATCACCACCTAATAATTGACCTGGGGAACTCCTCGCCACAGGACATCGCGACCGCCAAAAATGTAACAGGATCGGGAAAATAAAGTTCCTGGAGGGTGGATCAGTCAACAGTTAGTAACCCAGGCAGGTGGAGACGCGACTCCAGAGAGGAGGGCACCCGGCAGGGTGGTGCCGCAAGGATTCAGGGCTCGGCCCCACACAGGAGCATCCTGCTCAGTCAGCCTGGGCTCTGTGGCGTGGGTCGGGGGGTCTGTCGGATACTGAGGCATCAGGGTCCAACCCTTCTGCCTGCGACCGCCTGGATCTCCAGCTCAGAACAGTGCGGGGTTTTAAGCGGAGCCAGGGAGAGAACTCAGGAGTCCTGGCTCCCAGACCCCATGCTCTGACCCACCAGCCCCCACTCCCCTCCCAGAGCCGGGGAGAGAACCCAGGTGTCCTGGCTCCCAGCCCCCATGCTCTGACCCACCAGCCCCCACTCGCCTCCCAGAGCCGGGGAGAAAACCCAGGAGTCCTGGCTCCTAGCCCCCCTGCTCCAACCCACCAGCCCCCACTCCCCTCCCAGAGCCGGGGAGAGAACCCAGGAGTCCTGGCTCCCAGCCCCCCTCTGCTCTGACCCACCAGCCCCCACTCCCCTTCCAGAGCCGGGGAGAGAACCCAGGAGTCCTGGCTCCTAGCCCCCCCTGCTCTAACCCACCAGCCCCCACTCGCCTCCCAGAGCCGGGGAGAGAACAGGAGTCCTGACTCCCAGCCCCCCCTGCTCTAACCCATCAGCCCCCACTCCCCTCCCAGAGCCGGGGAGAGAACCCAGGAGTCCCGACTCCCAGCCCCCCTGCTCTAACCCCCAGGCCCCACTCCCCTCCCAGAGCCAGGGGGAGAACCCAGGAGTCCTGGCTCCCAGCCCCACGTGCTCTAACCCACCAGCCCCCACTTCCCTCCTGGTGCTGGGAGGGAATCCAGGAGGCCTGGCTCCCAGCCCCTCGTCCCCTCCCTAGAGAACCCCGGCGTCCTGGCCCCCAGCCCCCGGCGGGTACCTCAGGGCGTCCAGCATGGGCAGCAGGTTGAGCAGGGCCGTGTCGCTGGGGTCGCTGAACCACGACTTGATGGGGATGGCGTTGTCTAGGAGAGAGGGACAGACGGACGCCTCTTAAAGGGGCGGCGCTGGCCAACTGGGGAAGGGGAGGTGTACATCCTCCTCCCCCCCCGCAGTACCACATACCCAGATGCTGCCCCACCTCCCGTACCCCAGCAGAACCCTGGGGGGGGGCATCTCTGTGGCTCATGATCCCTCCCCATCCATTTGGGGTGAGCCACTTCTCTTCAGTCAGGACATTAGCGCAATCAGGAGGCAGCTGGGGGTTAGAGCAGGGGGGGCTGAGAGCCAGGACTCCTGGGTTCTCTCCCCAGCTCTGGGAGGGGAGTTGGGGCTGGTGGGTCAGAGCAGGGGGGGCTGGGAGCCAGGACTCCTGGGTTCTCTCCCTGGCTCTGGGAGGGGAGTGGGGGCTGGTGGGTCAGAGCAGGGGGGGCTGGGAGCCAGGACTCCTGGGTTCTCTCCCCAGCTCTGGGAGGGGAGTGGGGGCTGGTGGGTTAGAGCAGGGGGGCTGGGAGCCAGGACTCCTGGGTTCTGTCCCAGCCCTGGGAGGGGAATCGGGGCTAGCGGGCGGCAGGGGGGGCTGGGAGCCAGGACTCCTGGGTTCTCTCCCGGCCCCGAGAGGGGCGTGGGGGCTAGGGGGTAGTGAGGGGGGCTGGCTCGTACCTGGATGGCTCCGGTAGGCACCCGGCGAGTTGTCCAGGATGACGACACTCGACAGGTCACTGTGCACCACCGACAGGTCCTTGATGTAGCTGCCCAGCTCCAAAGTGCAGTGCTGGGGAGGGGGAGAGGCGGGGGCGTGGGGGGTGAGTGGCTACTAACCCCTAGGGTGCCCCCCCCAGTGCCCCAGCCCACACTCCTCCCCCCCACCAGGGCCATGCTGGGAGATTAGGGGGACGGGGGGGGAATGCAGGGGCACCCCAGCAGCCACCCAGCAGGCAACTGGCTGCTCCCTCCCACCAGCTGAAGCCACGCCCTCTTCTCCTTAGCTCTTCTAACCAAAGCCCCGCCCCAGCTCCCTGTAAGCTCCGCCCCATCCCCTGCTCCCCGAAAGCCCTGCCCCCAGACTCCCTATGCTCTGCCCCAGCCCCTTCACCCTGCTCCCCCTAGCCCCCACTGATTTCTCTAAGCTCCACCCCCAGTCCCCCTGCTCTCCAAAGCTACACCCCCTACCCCATCTAAGCTCCACCCCCAGTCCCCCACTCCAAAGCCACGCCCCCAGCTCCACCTAAGCTCCACCCCATCCCTCCTCTGCTCTCCAAAGCCACGCCCCCAGCTCCACCTAAGCTCCACACCATCCCTCTTCTGCTCTCCAAAGCCATACCCCCAGCTCCACCTAAGCTCCACCCCATCCCTCCTCTGCTCTCCAAAGCCACGCCCCCAGCTCCACCTAAGCTCCACCCCATCCCTCCTCTGCTCTCCAAAGCCACGCCCTCAGCTCCTGTGCATTACCCCACCTCTTCACACGGTGTCACTGTTGCTCCATTCGGGAAATGCTCTCTGCATTACCCACGTGGCCACACTGTGTCACTGTTCTACCGTGAGGGAAATGCTCTGTGCATTACTCGTCGCGGCCACAGTGTGTCACTGTTGCTCCATGATAGAAATGCTCTGTGCGTTATCCTGCATGGCCACACGGTGTCACTGTAGCTATATGCAGGAAATGTTCTGTGCATTACCCCTCGTGTTCACACGGTGTCACTGTTGCTCCATGTAGGAAATGCTCTGTGCATTACCCTGCGTGGCCACACAGTGTCACTGTTGGTCCATGCGGAAAATGCTCTGTGTATTATCCAGTGTGGCCACATGGTGTCACTATTTTTCTATGAGACAAATCCTCTGTGCATTACCTGGCGTGGCCACACAGTGTCACTGTTGCTCCATGCGGGAAATGCTCTGTGCATTACCCCGCGTGGCCACACGGTATCACTGTTGCTCCATGCGGGAAATGCTCTGTGCATTACCCCGCGTGGCCACACCATGTTACTGTTGCTCCATGCAGGAAATGATCTGTGCATTACCCTGTGTGGCCACATGGTGTCACTTTAGCTATATGCAGGAAATGCTCTGTGCATTACCCTGCATGGCCACATGGTGTCACTGTTGCTTCATTCGGAAAATGCGCTTGGCATTACCCTGCATGGCCACATGGTGTCACTTTAGCTATATGCAGGAAATGCTCTGTGCATTACCCTGCATGGCCACATGGTGTCACTGTTGCTTCATTCGGAAAATGCGCTTGGCATTACCCTGCATGGCCACATGGTGTCACTTTAGCTATATGCAGGAAATGCTCCGTGCATTACCCTGCATGGCCACACCATGTCACTGTTGCTCCATGCAGGATATGATCTGTGCATTACCCTGTGTGGCCACATGGTGTCACTGTTGCTCCATTCTGGAAATGTTCTGTGCATTACCCTCTGTGGCCACACGGTGTCACTGTTCCTCCGTCAGAGAAACGCTCTGTGTATTACCCTGCATGGCCACATGGTTTTAATATTCCTCTGTGGGGGATATCCTTACTGCATTACCCTGCGAGACCACATGGTGTCACTCTTGATCTGTGATGGAAATGCTCTGTGCATTACCCAGTGTGGCCAGACGGTGTCACTGTTGCTCTGTGAGGGATATCCTTCATGCATTACCCAGCGTGGTCACTCTGTGTCACTGTAGCTCCAGGCAGGAAATGCTCTGTGCATTACCCCGCGTGGCCACACGGTATCACTGTTGCTCCATGCGGGAAATGCTCTGTGCATTATCCAGTGTGGCCACACTGTGTCACTGTAGCTCCAGGCAGGAATTGCTCTGTGCATTACCCCATGTGGCCACACCGTGTCACTGTTGCTCCCTTCAGGAAATGATCTGTGCATTACCCTGCGTGGCCACATGGTGTCACTCTTGCTCCATTCAGGAAATGCTCTGTGCATTACCCAGTGTGGCCTCACCGTATCACTATTTTTCTCTGAGAGAAATCCTCTGTGCATTACCTGGCGTGGCCACACAGTGTCACTGTTGTTCTGTGAGGGAAATGCTCTGTGCATTACCCTGCTTGGCCATACGGTGTCATTGTTACTCCATGAGAGAAATGCTCTGTGCATTACCCGACCTGGCCACACAGTGTCACTGTTGCTCCATGCGGGAAATGCTCTGTGCATTACCCAGTGTGTCCACACGGTGTCACTGTTGCTCCATTCGGGAAATGCTCTGTGCATTAGCTCACGTGGCCACACGGTGTCACTGTTCTACCGTGAGTGAAATGCTCTGTGCATTACTCGTCGCGGCCACACTGTGTCACTGTTGCTCCATGATAGAAATGCTCTGTGCGTTATCCTGCATGGCCACACCATGTCACTGTAGCTATATGCAGGAAATGCTCTGTGCATTACCCCACCTCTTCACACGGTGTCACTGTTGATCCATGTAGGAAATGCTCTGTGCATTACCCTGAATGGCCACACCATGTCACTGTTACTGCATGCCGGAAATGATCTGTGCAATACCCTGCGTTGGCCACATGGTGTCACTGTTGCTCCATTCGGGAAATGCTCTGTGCATTATCCAGTGTGGCCCCACGGTGTCACTATTTTTCTATGAGAGAAATCCTCTGTGCATTACCTGGTGTGGCCACACAGTGTCACTGTTGCTCTGTGAGGGATATCCTTCGTGCATTACCCTACGTGGCCACACAGTGTCACTGTAGATCCACGCAGGAAATGCTCTGTGCATTACCTTGCGTGGCCACACTGTCACTGTTGCTCCATGCGGGAAATGCTCTGTGCATTACCATCTGTGGCCACATGGTGTCACTGTTCCTCCGTCAGAGAAACGCTCTGTGTATTACCCTGCATGGCCACATGGTTTTAATATTCCTCTGGTCGGGATATCCTTACTGCATTACCCTGCATGGCCACACGGTGCCACTGTTGCTCCACGAAGGAAGTGCTCTGTGCATTACCCTGCGTGACCACATGGTGTCACTGTTGCGCCATTCGGGAAATGCTCTGTGCATTACCTGGCGTGGCCACACAGTGTCACTGTTGCTCCATGACAGAAATGCTCTGTGCATTACCCGGTGTGGTCACACAGTGTCACGGTTGCTCCATGCAGGAAATGCTCTGTGCATTACCCGGCGTGGTCACACAGTGTCACGGTTGCTCCATGCAGGAAATGCTCTGTGCATTACCCGGCGTGGCCACACAGTGTCACTGTTGCTCCATGACAGAAATGCTCTGTGCATTACCCGGTGTGGTCACACAGTGTCACGGTTGCTCCATGCAGGAAATGCTCTGTGCATTACCCGGCGTGGCCACACAGTGTCACTGTTGCTCTGTGAGGGAACAGCTCTGTGCGTTACCCCGCGTGTCCACACCGTGTCACTGTTGCTCCATGCAGGAAATGCTCTGTGCATTACCCACGTGGCCAGACGTGTCACTGTTGCTCCATTCGGGAAATGCTCTGTGCATTAGCCCATGTGGCCACACGGTGTCACTGTTCTACCGTGAGGGAAATGCTCTGTGCATTACTCGTCGCGGCCACACTGTGTCACAGTTGCTCCATGATAGAAATGCTCTGTGCGTTATCCTGCATAGCCACACGGTGTCACTGTAGCTATATGCAAGAAATGCTCTGTGCATTACCTCACGTGTTCACACGGTGTCACTGTTGCTCCATGTAGGAAATGCTCTGTGCATTACCCTGCGTGGCCACATAGTGTCACTGTTGCTTTATCCGGGAAATGCTCTGTGCATTATCCAGTGTGGCCCCACGGTGTCCCTATTTTTCTATGAGAGAAATCCTCTGTGCATTACCTGACGTGGCCACACAGTGTCACTGTTGCTCTGTGAGGGAAATGTTCTGTGCATTACCATGCGTGGCCATTCGGTGTCACTGTTGCTCCATGCGGGAAATGCTCTGTGCATTACCCTGTGTGCCCACAGCTTGTCACTCTTGCTCCATGCAAGAAATGCTCTGTGTATTACCCAGTGTGGCCACACTGTGTCACTGTTGCTCCATGAGATAAATGCTCTGTGTATTAGCCGGTGTGGCCACACGGTGTCACTGCTGCTCCGTGAGGGAAATGCTCTGTGCGTTACCCCACGTGGCCACCCAGTGTCACTGTTGCTCCATGAGAGAAATGTTCTGTGCATTATCCTGCGTGGCCACACGGTGTCACTGTTCCTCTGTCAGAGAAACGCTCTGTGTATTACCCTGCATGGCCACATGGTTTTAATATTCCTCTGTGGGGGACATCCTTACTGCATTACCCTGCGAGACCACACGGTGTCACTCTTGCTCTGTGATGGAAATGCTCTGTGCATTACCGGGTGTGGCCACACGGTGTCACTGTTGCTCCAGGCAGGAAATGCTCTGTGCATTAATAGGATGGAGCAGGGACTGTCTGTGTGGGGGATGGGAGAGCAGGGGGTGACTTTAGGTGAGGGACAGGACCTAAGCCTGTAACTCGAGCTAGGCAGGAGGGAGGGGGTCAGCACCTTTGCTGCGAAGCTGGACACAGGAAGGGGCCGGCTGGAGGGAGCTGGGTTAGTTCAGTTTCAGTTTTGGGCTGAGTGGTTGGAATTCAGGGAATCCCAAACTGGGGACTAAACTTCCTGAACCCCCAGAAGGACTCCGCTGGAGTCCTGGTTGTGCCCAAAAGCTCTGCTGTATCCTTTGTTCCTGTTGGCCAAAAAAACCCTTCTGTTTTACTGGCTAGCTGAGAGTCACTATGAGTCCCAGGAAGAGGGGTGCAGGAGTGGACTCCCCCACACTCCGTGACACCCCCTAAGCCCCTCCAGGACCCCTAAAGCCTGGACGTAGGTATCTGTGCCCCCCACCAAAACCCCCTAAGCTCCCCCCAGGATCCCTATATCCTGGACGTAGGTATCTGTGCACGCTCACGAACTCACTGATCATCCCAGCGACCCCTACAGCATGGACGTAGGTATCAGCACCCCCAAAATGCCCCAAAGCAATCCCGGGATGCCTACAGCCTTGATATAGGTATCTGTGCCCCCCCCAAACTCCTTATACCCCCGGAACTCCTCCAGCCTGGACGTAGCTATTTCTGCCCACCAGGAACCCCCTAAGCCCCCCCAGCAGGACTTCTCCAGCGTGGACATAGGTATCTCTGCCCTCCACAAGCCCCCTAAAACCCCTAGGGCCCCCTCCAGCCTGGTTGTAGGTATATGTACCCCCCACAAACTCCCTAAGTTCCCCAGGGCCCCCTCCAACTGGGACGTAGGTATCTGCTCAACCCACAACCTCCTAAGTACCCCAGGGACCCCTAGAGTCTGGACATAGATATCTGTGCCCCCCACAAACCCCCTAAGCCCCCCGGGACTCCTACAGCCTGGATGTAGGTATCTGCCCCCAAAAAATTCAGTAATCCCTCTCCAGACCCCTCCAACCTGGACGTGGGTATCTTTGCCCCGCACAAACTCATAAGCACCCAAGGTAACCCTACAGCCTGAACGTAGGTATCTGCGCCCCCCACGAATCTCCTAAGCTCCCAGGGACCCCTATAGCCTGGATGCAGGTATCTGAGCCCCCCACAAACCCCCTAATGCTCCTGGGACCCCAACAGCCTGGACAGTCTTATCTGTGCCCCCCACACACCCCCTAAGCCCCATGGGATTCCTCCAGCCTGGAGGTAGGTATCTGAGCCCCCAACGAACCCCCTAAGCCCCCCGGGACCCCTAGTCTGCACCTAGGTATCTGTGACCCCCTAAAACCCCCTAAGTCCCCCCAGAACCCTCCAGCCTGGATGTAGGTAACTGTGACCCTCAGAAACCCCCTAACCCCCCAGGAACCCCTACAGCCTGAACATAGGTATCTGTGCCCCCCACAACCCCCTAATCCCCTCCGGGACCCCTACAGCCTTGACGTAGGTATCTTGTCCCCCGACAAACCAGCTAAGTGCCCCAGGGACCCCTACAGCCTGGACATAGATATCTGTGCCCCCCACAAACCCCCTAAGCCCCCCGGGACCCCTACAGCCTGGATGTAGGTATCTGCCCCCAAAAAATTCAGTAATCCCTCTCCAGACCCCTCCAACCTGGACGTGGGTATCTTTGCCCCGCAGAAACTTGGGGGACCCTGTAATGGTCCCCCAAGCCCCCAGGGACCATTACAGAGTGGACATTGGTATCTGTACCCCCCCTTAAACCCCCTAAGCCACCCGGGACCCCTCCAGTCTACACTTAGATATCTGTGAGCCCCTAAAACCCCCAAGCCCCGTTAGACCCCTCCAGCCTGGATGTAGGTAACTGTGCCCCTCAGAAACCCCCTAACCCCCCAGGAAACCCTACAGCCTGGAAGTAGGCATCTGTGCCCCTCACAACCCCCTAATCCGCCCTGGACCCCTACAGCCGGGACGTAGGTATCTTGCCCCTGACAAAACCCCTAACCCCCAGGGACCCCTACAGCCTAGACCTAGGTATCTGTGCCCCCTACAAATACCCTAAGCCCCAAAGGGACCCCTATAGCCTGGACATAGATATCTGTGCCAATAGGAAACCCACTTAGGCCTTGGCTACACTTGCAGGTCTGCAGCGCTGGGAGTTACAGCTGTCTTCGTACAGCTGTGTAGGGAAAGCGTCGCAGGGTGGCCACACTGACAGCTACCAGCGCTGCAGTGGGGCCACATTTGCAGCGTCGCTGGGAGTGGTGCATTGTGGGCAGCTATCCCAGCGTTCAAGTGGCTGCAACGTGCTTTTCAAAAGAAGGGGGCGGGGTGGAGTGTGACAGGGAGCGTGGGGGAGACAGAGAGAATGGATTTTTGGAGCTGACACTGTCAGCTCCCTGCCTTGCAAATTCTAAGGACTGGAAGATACACAGCACCTACCTTCAATCATTTTAAAAGTTTTGAGCCCTTCCCCCACCCCTCTCTTATTCACTAAATGCAAATTATGCACTCCTAAATAGCCTTCAGACCACATAAGCAGCTGCTCCAAAACAGACTCCCCCCTCCCGCCCGCCGTGTTGCTTCTCTCCTCAAGCAAACACTAGCTGTGAACACTCTGAAAGAATCCCCCTGCCTGCCTCTGCTTGAGCAAACGAGCTGTGTTTGTTTTTTAGATAAGCGGCTCTGGGAGCCCGGAGTTCACAACAAAACAGCAGAGTGGCTGAACAGGCATTCTGGGACACCTCCAAATACCTCGGAGGCCAATTACAGCGCTTTTGGTGGCCACATTTGCGGAGCAGCGCTGCATCCCCAGCGCTGCACTCGTTATACCCCAGGCAGAGCAGGAGTACAGCCAGCGCTGCAGCCAGGGAGATGCAGCGCTGTATGTGCCTTGGAAGTGTGGACGGTGAGTAAGCTGCAGCGCTGTAAACCCACCACCAGCGCTGCAACTCTCCAGTGTAGCCAAGCCCTAAGCCTCCCTGGGCCCTCTACAGTCTGGATGTAGGTATCTGTGCCCCCACAAACCCCTTAAGCCCCTTCACGACCCCTCCAGTCTGGAGGCAAGTATCTGTGCCCCCCACAAACCCCCTAAGCCCCCCTGTACCCCTTCAGCCTGGACGTAGGTATCTGTGCCCCACAGAACCCCTCTAAGCCCCCTTTTACCCCTTCAGCCTGGACATACATATGTGCGCACCCAACGAATCCCTTAAACCCCCCAAGGACACCTCCAGTCCCGACGTAGGTAACTGTGCCCCCCACGAAGCCCTAAGCCCCCCTGGATCCCTACAGGATGGAGGTACGTATCTGGGCTCCCAAAAAAAAACCCTAAGCCCCCCAGGGACACCTACAGTCTGGAGATAGTTATCTGTGCCCCAGCCCGAACCCCATAAGCCACCCCAAGACCCCTCCAGCGTGGATGTAGGTATCTGTACCACCCACGAACCCCCTAAGCCTTCCAGGGTCCCCTTCAGCCTGAACGTAGGTATCTGTGCCCCCAACAAATTCACTAAGCCTTCCAGGGTCCCTAACAGCATGGCCGTACGTATCTGAGCCCCCCATGAATCCCCTAATCCCCACAAGGACCCTACAGCCTGGACGTTGGTATCTGTGCTGCAAATAAACCCTCTAAGCCCCCAGGGACCCCTTCAGCTTATACGGAGGTATCTGTTACCCCCATGAACCCCCTCAGCACCCCCAGGACCCTTCCAGCCAGGACGTAGGTATCTGTGCCTCCCAGACCCCCTAAGACCCCAAGGGAGACCTACAGCATGGACATAGGTATCTGTGCCCACCACAAATCCCCTAAGCCTCCCAGAACCCCTCCAGCATGGAAGTAAGTATCTGGGAACCCCCAAAAACCCCTAATGCACCCAGAGACCCCTACAGTCTGGATATAGGTATCTCTGCCCCCCACATACCCCTAAGGCCTGCCGAGACCCCTACAGCCTGGACGGAGTTGTCTGTACCCCCCTCAAATCCCCTGAGCCTCCCAGAACCGCTACAGCATGCATGTAGCAATCTGGGCAGCCCAAAAAAAACCCTAAGCTCCCCAGGGACCCCTACAGCCTGGACATAGGTATCTGTGCCCACCCCAACCCCCTAAGACACCCCTGGACAGCTACGGAGCCCCTAATCCCCACCGAGATCTCTACAGCCTGGACAGAGTTGTCTGTACCCCCCTCAAATCCCCTCAGCCTCCCAGAACCGCTACAGCATGCATGTAGCAATCTGGGCAGCCCAAAAAAACCCTAAGCTCCCCAGGGACCCCTACAGCCTTGACATAGGTATCTGTGCCCCCCCACAACCCCTAAGCCCCCCAGGGACCTCTACAGCCTCTACGTAGGTGTGATGCTCTGGGCATTACCCTGCGTGGCCACACGGTGCCACTGTTGCTCCCTGCGGGAATTGCTCTGGGCATTATTGAGATGCTGTAGGGACTGTCTGTTTGCGGGATGGGAGATCAGGGGGTGGATTTAGGAACCCTCAACCTACCTTCAATTGCCCTACACATAGGAACCCTAACCCTCGCTCCAAGTGCCCAAAGCACAGGAACCCTAACCCTCGCTCCAAGTGCCCAAACCACAGGAACCCTAACGCTAGCTCCAAGTGCCCTACCATAGAAACCCTAACCCTACAGTCTGGAGGTAGCTATCTGTGCCCCCCACAACCCCCCTTAAGCCCCGCAGCGACCCCTCCAGCCTGGACATAGGTATCGGTGTCATCATGAACGCCCAAAGACCCACACGGATCCCGAAAGCCTGGACATACATAACTTGGCCCTTCACAAACCCCGTAAGCCCCCAGGGAGCCCTACAGCCTGGAGATAGGTAGGTGTGCCCCCCCACTAACTGCCTAAGCCCCCCAGGATCCCCTACAGCCTGGACATAGGTATCTATGACCCCCAGAAACCCCCCTTAGCCCCCCGGGACCAATCCAGCCTGGACGTAGGTATCTCTGCCCCCCACAAATCCCCTAAGCCCCACAGGGACCCCTACAGCCTGGACGTAGGTATCTGTGCCACCACGAATGCCCTAAGCCCCCATGACCCGGAAAGCCTGGGTATAGGTATCTTGGCCCCACACAAACCCCCTAGGGCCCCCAGGCACCCCTACAGCCTTGACATAGGTATCTGTGCCCTCCACAAATCTCTTAAGCCCCCCATGTAGCCATACAGCCTGGACGTAGTTATCTGTGCCTCCTACACACCCCCTCACCCCCCCAGGGACCCCTATAGCCAGGACGTAGGTATCTGTGCCCCCCAGTAACCCCCTAAGACCATCAGGACACCTACAGCTTGGATGTAGGTATCTGTACCCCACACAAAGCCCCCAAGCCCACCGGTGACCCCTCCAGCCTGGACGTAGGTATCCGTGCTCCCCAAAAAACCCCTAAGCCCCCCGGGAGCCCTATAGCCTGGACGTAGATATCTGCACCCCTCAGAAAACCCCTAATCAACCACGGGACCTCTACAACCTGGACGTATGTATCTGTGCCCCCCACGAACCCCCGAGCCCCCCCAGGATGCATCCAATCAGGATGTAGGTATCTGTCCCCCTCATGAACCCACTAAGCCCCACCCCCGGGACTCCTTCAGCCTGAACGTAAGTATCTGTACCCCCCACAACACCACTAAGCCCCTCAGGACCCCTCCAACATATACATAGGTATCTGTGTCCCCCACGAAACCTCTAAGCCCCACAGGGACCCCTACAGCGTGGACCTTGGTATCTGTGCCTCCCATAAACCCCCTAAGCCCACCGGTGACCTCTCCAGCCTGGACATACGTATCTGTGCTCCCCAAAACACCACTAAGCCCTCCAGGGACCCCTACAGCCTGGACATAGGTATCTGTGCCCCTTACTAACTCATAAGCCTTCCATGGACCCCTCCAGGCTGGATGTAGGTATCTGTGCCCTCCACAACCCCCCTATGCCCCACCGGGACCCCTCCAGACTGGACGTAGGTATCTGTGCCCCCCACAACCCGCCTAAACCCCCATGGACCCCTCCAGCCTAGACGTATGTGTCTGTGCCCCCCCTGAACCTGCTAAGCCCCCAGGGACCCCTACCAGCTCAACCTAGGAATCTGTGCCCCCCACAAACCCCGTGATACCCCAGGGATCCCTCCAGCCCGGACGTAGGTACCCTTGTTCCCCCCAATCCCCGCTGAGACCCCTCCAGCCCTGAAATAGGTAGCTGTGCCCCTACAAACCCCCTAAGCCCGCCCAGGACCCCTCCAGCCTGGACGTAGGTATCTGTAGCCCCCATGAACCCCCTTAGCCCCCGGGGACCCCTACGGCCTGGACTTAGGTATCTTTGCTCACCATGAACCCCCTAAGTCCCACAGGGACCCTTGCAGCCTGCACGTAGGTATCTGTGTCCCCCACGACCCCCTAAGCCACACAGGGACCCCTGCAGCCTGGAGGTAGGTGTCTATGCCACCCCACAACCACCTAAGTCCCTCTGGGACCCTTCCAGACTGGAGGTAGGTATCTGCGCCCGCCACGAACTCCAAAATCCCCCCACGGACCCCTCCAGCCTGGATGTAGGTATCTCTGCCCCCCACGATCCCTCTAATGCCCCCGGGCACCCCTACAGCCTGGAGGTAGATATCTGTGCCCCCACAAACCCCCTAAACCCCCAGGGACCCGTCCAGCTTGGACCTAATTATCTGAGCCACCCATGAACCCCCTAAGCTGCTCCGAGACCCCTCCAGCCTGGACATAGTTACCAGTATCCACCCCAAACCCCTAAGCCCCTCCGGGACCCCTACAGCCTGGACATAGGTATCTGTACTCCCCAAGCCCCCCCTGGGACCCCTCCATTATGGACATAGGTATCTGAGCCCCCCCACAATGCCCCTAATTCCACCAGGAACCACTAGAGGCTACACATAGTTATCTGTGCCCCCCACAAACCCCTAAGTCCCCCAGGGATACCTCCAGGTTGGACCTAGCTATCTGTACCCCCCACGATCCCCTAAGACCACCAGGGACCCCTCCAGCCTGGATGTAGGTATCTGTGCCCACCACGAACCCCTAAGTCTCCCAGGGATACCTCCAGGTTGGACCTAGCTATCTGTACCCCGCACGATCCCCTAAGACCACCAGGGACCCCTCCTACCTGCATGCAGGTATCTGTGCCCACCACGAACCCCCTTAATCCCCCCAGGGACCCCTCTAGCCTGGACGTAAGTATCTGTGCGCCCACCGCAGCCCCCTAAGCTCCCCCGGGACCACTACAGCCTGGACTTCGGTATCTCTGCCACCCAAAACTCTCATAAGCATCCCCTGGAGCCATACAGACTGGACATAGGTATCTGTGCCCCCACAAACCCCCTAAATCTCCAGGGACCCCTCCAGCCTGGACGTAGGTATCTGTGCGCCCCCCGCAACCCCCTAATCCCCCCGGGACCACTACAGCCTGGACGTCGGTATCTCTGCCACCCAAAACCCCCGTAAGCATCCCCTGGAGCCATACAGACTGGACGTAGGTATCTGTGCCCCCCACGAACATCCTAAGCCCACAAGGGACCCCTACATCCTGGACGTAGTTATCTGTGATACCCACTACTGCCTGAGCATCTCAGGGACTCCTCAAGCCTAGATGTAGGTATCTGTGCCCCCCACAACCCCCCTAACTGCCCAGGAACCCCTCCAGGCTGGACAAAGGTATTTGTGCTCCCCACGAACCCCCTAATAACCCCATGGACCCCTCCAGCCTGGTTGTAAGTATCTGGGCCCCCCCAAAATCCCCTAAGCCCCCCAGGGACCCCTACAGTCTGGTGATAGGTATCTGTGCTGCCCCTCAAACTCCATAAGCCGCCCCCCAGGAACCCTCCAGCCTCGACATAGGTATTTGTGCCCCCCACAGCCCCCTAAGCCCCCAGGAACCCGCCAGCCTCGACATAGGTATTTGTGCCCCCCACAGCCCCCTAAGACCCCCAGGGACCCCTACAGCCTGGACCTAGATATCTGTACCCCCACAACCCTCCTAAGCACATTGGGAGCCCTACAGCCTGGACTTACGTATCTGTCCCTCCCCCCCACAAACACCCTAATCCACCCAGGACCTGTACAACCTAGACCTAGGTATCTGTGGCACCCACAAACCCCTAAGATCCACGGGACCCCTCCAACCTGGACATAGGTATCTGTACCTCCCCAGACCCCCAATCCCCCTGGGACCCCTCCATTCTCAACGTAGGTATCTGAGCCCCCCACAACACCCCTAATTCCAACAAGAACCTTTAGAGGCTGTACGTAGGTATCTGTGCCCCCCACAAACCCCTAAGTCCCCCAGGGATACCTCCAGGTTGGACCTAGCTATCTGTACCCCCCACGATCCCCTAAGACCACCAGGGACCCCTCCAGCCTGGATGTAGGTATCTGTGCCCACCACAAACCCCCAAATCCCCCTAGGGAGCCCTCCAGCCTGGACGTAGGTATCTGTGCACCCCATGAACCCCCTAATACCCCTGGGGACACCTAAAGCCTGGACATATGTATCTGTTCACCCCACAACCCCCCAAACCCCCAGGGACCCCTCCAGCCTGGACAAAGATATCTGTGCCCCCCCCCCGAACCCGCTAAGCCCCCCAGGACCCCTACCGCCCGGATTTAGGAATCTGTGCCCCCAACGAACCCCGTAATAATCCCGGGGACTCCTGCAGCCTGGACTTAGGTATCTGTGCCTCCATGAACCCCCTAAGCCCCCCAGGGATGCCTACAGTCTGGACGTAGGTATCTGTGCCCCCAAAAACCCCCTAAGCTCCCCAGGGACCCTACCAGCTTGGACATAGGTTTCTGTGCACCCCCCAACTCCCTAAGACCCCGTGGGACCCCTCCAGCCTGGACCTAGCTATCTGTGACCTCACAACCCCCTAAGATGCCCATGGACCCCTCCAGGCTGGATGTAGGTATCTGTGCCCCCCATGAACCCCCTAATAATCCCAGGGAGTACTAAAGCCTGGATGTAGATATCTGTGCCCCCCACAACCCCCAGCCACCCCCGGGACCCCTACAGCCTGGGCATAGGTATCTGTGCCACCCACAAACCCCCAAAACCGTCAGGGACCCCTCCAGACTGGACCTAGGTATATGTGGCACCCACGAGCCCCTAAGCCCCCCAGGGCCCCTCGAGCCTGGATGTAGTTATCTGTGACCCCCACAAACTCTTTAATCCTCCCAGGTACCACTCCATCCTGGATGTAAGTACCTGTACCCCCTGCAACCCGCTAAGCCTCCCAGAAACCCCTCCAGCCGGGACATAGGTATCTGTGACCCCCACAAATGCCCTAAGCCACCCAGGGACCCCTACAGCCTGAACGTAGGTATCTGTGCCCCCTACAGACTCCCTAAACCTCCCAGGGACCCCTACAGCCTGAACGTAGGTATCTGTGCCCCCCATGAATCCCCTAAGCCCCCCCAGGGACACCTCCAGCCTGTACGTAGGTGTAACCCTTCTGCCAGGCTGAATTGATAGCAGCAAGGGCCGGGTTCAATACATAGGGGTGTGACGTTATTGATATAAACTGGGACCATATAGAACATGGTTTGCAACCAAGGTCCTGTAGTGGAACCAGATCTTATGTAAAGGGGGTCATGTAAGGTGTCTAAGACCAGGTTATGGGTTACTGGTTATGATTATGCTGTCTGTATGTCTGTATCATTTTGTAGTTGAAGTATTGGCTTTATACTGTCTATATTTCAAACTTGTGCTGTGTTACTGGGAAAGATCCCAGACAAGCTGGTGTTAGCTCTGCCTAGCCTGCTTGATGGCCCATTAAGGACCATCAGCTACACAACTGACCCATTGAGAAGAGGCAGATACGCCTTGTGACTCAGAAAAGTGTGCAGCGACTTGCCCATGTGACTCCAAACTCCATTTTGCTGTAATTTTCCACAGTAAGAACAAAGAAGTGTTCTTACACCTGGAAGTGCTTATATAAGGCTGATGCCTCATCTCCATCTGGTCTTCAATTCTGCTTCTTACCTCTGGAGGGAATTTGCTACAAACTGAAGCTCTACACAAAGGACTGAGGACCCATCCCAGCGGGGGATGTTCTCCAGAGACTTGATTTGAACCTGCAGTTTACTCCATCACTGCTACAAGCCTGAACTAAGAACTTTGCCATCACTGTATGGAATTGATTCCACTTAACCAATTCTAGCTCTCATCTCTATCTTTTTCCTTTTATGAATAAACCTTTAGATTTTAGATTCTAAAGGATTGGCAACAGCGTGATTTGTGGGTAAGATCTGATGTGTATTTTGACCTGGGTCTGGGGTTTGGTCCTTTGGGATCGAGAGAACCTTTTTCTTTTACTGGACTGTTGGTTTTCATAACCATTCATCCCCAGGACGGGTGGAACTGGTGGTGATACTGGGAGACTGGAGTGTCTAAGGAAATTGCTTGTGTGACTTGTGGTTAGCCAGTGGGGTGAAACCGAAGTCCTTTTTGTCTGGCTGGTTTGGTTTGCCTTAGAGGTGGAAAACCCCAGCCTAGGGCTGTGACTGCCCTGTTTGAGCAATTGGTCCTGAATTGGCACTCTCAGTTGGGTCCCACCAGAACCGCATCGTCACAAGGGGTCCCTTCCCTGCAAACCAGCTCGAGCCCCCACCCAGTGACCTGGGAAAATTTTACACACGCAGCCCTGAGCGCCTGAAAGAGGCAATACTTTCCCTCCCACAAGCAGAGTCTGGGTGAAGCAGAAAATGTTTAATAACATGAGATAAACAACATAGCATTAAATTGGGAATACACCTCAACTAGGCCGTGTCCTTTTCCCTGGGCTCTTGAATCCAGCAACCCCAAAATCACCCCAAGACTCCAAAGTCCAATACCTCAAATGTCCCAAGAGTCCAGCAACCCCAAAATCACCCACTGTCCCGCAGCCCCAGAGTTCAAGAGTCTATCTGCAGGGGTTTTCCCCCTGCCAGCCTGGGTAGAAAGGGGCACCTTACGTGGTCCAGGGCCGACTGCCCGGCCTCTCCGTGGGATTCTGCTTCCGCCTTCCACACAAACTGCTCAGCTCCGTCCACCAGCTGCTCTGCTCCACCAACCGACCTGTGATCCGCTCCAGCTGTCCCACAAACTGCTCAGCTCTGCTCGCTCCATGGGCCACTCCAACCATCCTGCCAGCTGCTCCGCTCCGTCAGCTGTTCTGCTCTGCAATATGGCTTCAGACTCCCCCACTAGCTAGCACAGCTCTGTAGTGATTTCAGCTCAAGAACCTGGAACTTAGATTCTCAAAGGAATCAAAAATCAGCTCTGCTATTCAACAGTGAAGATAGAAGAAGGTGCAAATGGTGTTTCTGGCTCACCCAAGGAGCCCTCTCCCTTGTCTAGCGAGTGCCACTCAACTGATGGTGAGACTCCCTGTCTCAAAGCAGTTTCACAGTTCCTCATCCACACAATCAGGGTGACAACACTCCACATCTCCCGCCCCAGTAAAGAAACTGGGGACCCCACAGCTGCCAAAGCAGCCATCCCAGGCTGCCATGGCTATGTCGGGGGAGGTGGATGTGCCTATGCAAACACGATCAGCCCCTGAAATTCTTTTCCACACTCGCCATAATTCACCACCAGACGTCAGGGTAGAGCTCATCCTGACTCTGCTTACATAGGTATTTGTGCCCCCACTGTAGAACTGATACATGAAATTGTTTTTAATTGTTCACTTTATTAATGTAACTTCTTTTCACCATTCACTGCACTTGCCTACATTGTACCTTCTGTTCACTGTTTGCCATATTGTAATTCAAACCCCATTTTCAAACACTCACTCCATTTTGTAAAAGCTTCCTCCAACCTTCAATTTTGCAAATCCTGCTGTAATCTTATTAGTCTAGTTTAGATGTGTGACTGAGGCACGTATGGATGATGGAATCAACCTCCAGCCCCAGCCTGTCCTGATGAGATAAAGTTCAAATACCAATGGCTGAAGACCTAGACAACAGCCCTAAACAAAGTAAGAAGCATCCACCCTAAAAAGAAAAGGACAAAAGAACAACAGAAGGAAGATCAAAGCCAGGTTCAAGGCTGAAAGTCACGCCTGCAATTGACGGGTGATCAATCACCAAACCCAGAGGCAGCGTGACACAGCAAGACCTAGAGACTTTGAATCCAAACTAAAAGCCTATAAAAAAGAAGGGTGAGATGAGAGATTTTGGGTAACATTCTGCTGCCAACATGGAAGAACATTGGTGCATGTCCAACCAGGGCCGGCTCCAGGCCCCAGAGCGCCAAGCGCATGCTTGGGGTGGCATGCCGCGGGGGGCGCTCTGCCGGTCGCCGGGAGGGTGGCAGGCGGCTCCGGTGAAGCTCCCGCAGGCGTCCCTGCGGAGGGTCTGCTGGTCCCACGGCTCCCGTGAAGCATCCACAGGGACGCCTGCGGGAGGTCCACCGGAGCCGCGGGACCCGCGAGCGGCAGGCAGAGCGCCCCCCACAGCGTGCCGCCGTGTTTGGGGCAGTGAAATGGCTAGAACCGGCCCTGTGTCCAACAGAGACCCAGCTCGTCCTTGTGCACGGCTTTCCTGGCCAGTTACCGCCACAAGCTATGAACCCAAGCTGCAATATCAAGCCATGAACTTAAGCTACCTTCAGGACTGGTAACTATGCAGCAGCTGCAGAACATCTGATGGATGTGTGTGTGTGAATGTGTGTGTGTGTATAGGTATTAGGTATAATGTGTGTGTATAAGAATTAAGATAATAGTTATTAGTCATAAATCAAATTATCATAATAAATGTGGTATCTTTGTCTTGCCCCCTGAAAAGATCCTGTGTAGTTTTGTCTGTACACCACCACAACCCCTTAATCCCCCTGGGACGCATCTAGCCTGGACGAAGGTAGCTCTGCCCCCCCACAAACCCCTAAGCCACCCAGGGACCCCACCAGCCCAGATGTAGGTATCTGTGCCCCACACAGCCCCACAAAGCCCCTCAGGACCCCTCCAGCCTGGACATAGGTATCTGTGCCCCTCACAAACCCCCTAAGCCTCCCAGGGACCCCTCCAGCCTAGACGTAGGTATCTGGGCCGCCCACAAATCCCCTAAGTCCCATAGGGACCCCTACAGCCTGTAGATAGGTATGTGTCCCCCCCGAACCCCCTAAGGCCCCCCGGGACCCCTACATCCTGGACATAGGGATCTGTGCTCCCCACAAACCCCATAAGATCCCAAAGGACCCCTACACGCTGGACACAGGTATCTGTGCCAATCACAAATTTCGTAAGTCCCCCAGGGACCCCTACACCCTAGACGTAGGTATTTGTGTCCCCCACTAAACCCCTAAGCCTCCAGGGACCCCTACAGCCTGGAAGTTGGTATCTGTGCCCCCCAACAACCCCATAAGTCACCCACGGACCTCTACAGTCTGGACGATGGTCTCTGTGCCCAGCAAAAAACCCCTAAGCACCTTGGGACCCCTCCAGTCTATATGTAGGTATTTGTGCCCCCCACAAACCCCCTAAGCCCACATCGGACCCCTCCAGCCTGGGAATAGGTATCTGTGCCCCCTACAAATCCCCTAAGCCTCCCAGGACCCCTCCAGCCTGGACGTATGTATCTGTGCCCCCCACGAACGCTGTAAGCCCCCCAGGAATCTCGACAGCCTGGACGTTGGTATATGTGCCCACCATAAACCCCCTAAACCCCCCAGGACCCCTCCAGTCTGAAAGTAGGTATCTTTGCCTCCCACAACCCCCCTAAGCCACCCAGGTACCCCTACAGCCTGGACGTAGGTATCTGTGCCCCCTGAACCCCATAAGCGCCCCTGGGACCCCTCCAGCCTGGACGTCGTATCTGTGAACCCCACGACCCCCTTAGCTCCCCCGGGACCCCTACAAACTGGACATAGGTATCTCTGCCCCCCACAACCCCCAATTCCCTCGCGATCTCTACAACCTGGACGTAGGTATCTGTGCCCCCAACAACTTGCTAAGCCCCCTCAGGACCGCTATAGGCCGGACATAGGTATCTGTTCTCCCCAAAACACACTAAGTCCCCCCGGGAACTCTCCAGCCTGGACGTAGGTACCAGTGTCCCCCACTTCCCCCTAAGCCCCAATGGGACCCCTACAGCCTGGACCTAGGTATCTGCACCCCCCACAAACCCCCTAAGCCCTCCAGGACCCCTACAGCCTGGATGTAGGTATCTTCCCCGGGACACCTACAATCTGGATGTGGGTATCTTGGCACCCCACAAACCCCCTAAGCCCCGTAGGGACCCCTACAACCTGGACATAGGTATCTGTGACCCTCAGAAACCCCTTAACACCCCAGGAAACCCTACAGCCTGGACGTAGGTATCTGTGCTCCCCACAAACTCCCTAAGCCCCCCAGGACCATTACAGCAAGGATGTAG
Organism: Gopherus flavomarginatus; assembly: GCF_025201925.1. Taxonomy (NCBI): domain Eukaryota; kingdom Metazoa; phylum Chordata; order Testudines; family Testudinidae; genus Gopherus; species Gopherus flavomarginatus. Next base: position 18,086,798 of record NC_066639.1, on the reverse strand, counting down.
GTATCTGTGCCACCCAAGAACCCCCTAAGCAGCCCAGGGACCCCTTTAGACTGGCTGCAGGTATCTGTGCCATCCACGAACCCCCTAAGCCCCCAAGGATCCCCTATAGCTTGGAAGTTGGTTTATGTCCCCCCCAAAACCCCGTAACCCCAGGGACCACTACAGCCTGGACGTTGGTATCTGTGCCCACCATAAACCCCCAAAGCCCCCTGGGATCTCTCGAGTCTGTACATAGGTCTCTGTGCCTCCTGCAACCCCCCTAAGCCCCCTAGGGACCCCTACAGCCGGGATGTAGATATCTGTGAACCCCACGACCCCATAAGCCCCCTCGGGACCCCTACAAACTGGACATAGGTATCTGTGTCCCCCAAGAACCTCCTAAGCCCCCCAGGAACCAATGTAGCCTTGACGTAGGTATCTGTCACCCCCAGAAAACCCCTAAGCCCCCCAGGGACCCCTCTAGCCTGGACATAGGTATCTGTGCCCCTCAGAAACCCCTTAATCCACCAGGAACCCCTCCAACCTGGACGTAGGTATCTGTGCTCCCCACGAACCCCCTAAGTTCCCTCGGCACCCCTACAGCCTGGAGGCGGGTATCTGTACCCCCACGAAACCCCTAAGCCCCCCTGGGACCCTTAAAGCCTGGACGTAGATATCTGTGCCCCCCACAAACCGCCTAAGCGCCCGGGACCCCTACAGCCTGGATGTAAGTATCTGTGTTCCCCACAAACCCCCAAGCCCCCCCAGGACCCCTACAGCCTGGACATAGGTATCTGTGCCCCCTACAACTCCCCCAGGACCCCTACAGCCTGGACGTAGGTATCTGGTCCCCCACAACCCGCAATCGCCCCGGGACCCCTACAGCGTCGATGTAGGTATCTGTGCTCCCCAGAAACCCCCTAATCTACCCTGGGACCCCTAGAGCCTGGACGTAGGCATCTGTGCTCCCTACAAATCCCTAAGCCCCACCCCCTGGACCCGTCCAGGCTGAACATAGGTATCTGTGCCCCCCACGAACCCCGTGACGATGTGGTTCTGGCAGGACCCAACTGAGAGTGCCAATTCAGGACCAATTGCTCAAACAGGGCAGTCACAGCCCTAGGCTGGGGTTTTTCCACCTCTAAGGCAAACCAAACCAGCCAGCCAAAGAGGACTTTGGTCTCACCCCACTGGCTAACCACAAGTCACACAAGGAATTCCCTTAGAGACTCCAGTTTGCCACCTGTCCTGGGGATGAATGGTTATGAAAACCAACACCTCAATAGAAGAAAACAGTTCTCTCAATCCCAAAAAATCAAGCCCCAGACTCAGGTCTATATACACATCAGATCTTACCCACAAATCACGCTGTTGCCAATCCTTTAGAATCTAAAATCTAAAGGTTTATTCATAAAGGGAAAAAGGTAGAGATGAGAGCTAGAATTGGTTAAGTGGAATCAATTACATGCAGTAATGGCAAAGTTCTTAGTTCAGGCTTGTAGCAGTGATGGAGTAAACTGCACGTTCAAATCAAGTCTCTGGAGTACATCCCCCTCTGGGATGGGTCATCAGTCCCTTGTGTAGAGCTTCAGTCTGTAGCAAATTCCCTCCAGAGGTAGGAAGCAGGATTGAAGACAAGATGGAGGTGAGGCATCAGCCTTTTATAGGCTTTTCCAGGTGTAAGAACACTTCTTTGTTCTTATTGTGGAAAATTACAGCAAAATGGAGTCTGGAGTCACATGGGCCAGTCCCTGCACACCCTGCTGAGTTACAAGGCGTATCTCCCTCCCCTCAATGGGTCAGTTGTGTAGCTGATGATCCTTAATGGGCCATCAAGCAGGCTAGGCAGAGCTAGCACCAACTTGTCTGGGATGTCTCCCAGAAGCACAGCACAACTTTGAAATACAGACAGTATACAGCCAATACTCACAACTTCAACTACAAAATGTCACATGCACACAGACAGCATAATCATAACCAGGTCTTAGACACCTTATATGACCCCCTTACATAAGATTTGGTGCCACTATAGGACCTTGGTTGCAGCCATGTTTTGTATAGTCCCAGATTATATCAATAACGTCACACCCCCAATGCAAAATTGATGCAGGAAGGGATGACACAAACATCACTCACTGCATCCCAAGAGCTCCCCATCCTTGGGTCTGTCTTACTACAGCTACTTTATCCATACAAGCTCTGGCAAATGTTTGGAACCCAATTAACATCAAATCAATGTATCTGACGGCATGCATCCAACGAAGTGAGGATTCACCCACAAAAGCTCATGCTCCAAAACATCTGTCAGGACTCTTTGCTGCTTTTACAAATCAATGTAGATATTAATGTTGTCCATAGTACAGGAATCTTGGCATTTAGCCATGCAAGCAATATGGTAGTGTTGGGTCTAAACTTTTGGTGAACTTTGGGGAGCCAAAACACACCCAGACTGGCCGTCTCTGCATAATCCTTTCTGAACCCTTTATCGAACAAAGCACTGACCTGCAAACTACTCATGACACCCCCTTTATTAAGTAGCCATTAGCCTTTATCTCTATGCATTTACTTGTTAAACTTGCTTTTCCTGTAAAATATTGATTGATTATGCATGACCATTATCTTTTGTTAATCACTTTGTTTACTTCTGTGTATAAATATTGATGCTCACCCCTAATAAAGGGGCCACACTTAATCTAAAGCTTTGAGAGCTAAGGATAGTGTGAGCCCGTTGATCAACGCATTGGTGTCTGGTCTCTGACAGAATTGTGTGCCCCATACCAACTCCGCACGAACTCGGGTGCTGGAGAGGTGAGTGAGGACTTGCTTTATTACCTAACAATTTGGGGGCTCGTCCGGGATTCCTTCTGGTGCGGTACCTCTGTCCAGTGGTCAGACCACTCATATATGAATTGGCAAGGCGCCACAGGAGATTTCTCCCAGCCAATTCAATATTGAGGGGTCGTGTATTGGACAGCAGGGTAAACGCCAGTTGGAGGGCTCCTGTCAGACACCATGGGTCAAGGGACTAGCGTGCCTCTTGAGAGTCCGTTGGGGATTGTAAATAAGTTATGGAACGAAGGGAAACTCCCAGTACAGACAGGAATGTCTAGGAAGAAGTTGTACACACTATGTGTAAGGAATTGGACTGGGTATACCGCGGTATTGGCCGACCCGGAGATGAGGTGGCCTTCGTATGGCTCTTTCGAACAGGCTGCCTTAAGAGGAGTAAAGAGCCAGATCGAAAAAGACCATCCGGGACAGTTATGTTACTGGTTTTGTTGGGACACAGCAGCAGAGCTGTGGAAATCTTTAAAAATTATGGCAGTCAGGTACTCTCCCGAGAGTGAACCCCCTCCAGTTTATTTCGATGAAGGGTGTAAACCACGGCGTGTTTTGACTCGTCAGCTGGTCCCCTCTGCACCTGCCCCTATTCCTCCGCAGGGGGACTCTCTCCATGTAGCAGAGGGGAATCTGCAGAATCCCAAATTGGAATTTCTGCAGAAGGATGAGGAGGAAATGGAGGGGCAAACCTCGGGAGGAGTAGTTACTAGGCTAATGTCCAAACAGATACAGCAGGGTGCATGCCCCCCCCCCTGAGGATAGCCCAGAGGATGTCCCTGTCAAATCTCTTGCGAGTAATAAAAGTATAGTTAGAGAGATGCCTTTACAGCTGCACCACCAGCTCAGCCCATTCCCCAGGCCTGGATCAACTACGGGAAACAGCAGCAGCCGCAGCAAACTCAGCCTCCTCAATGACGGTACCCCGGGGGCGAAGACAAACAATGTGATGGTCTTATTTCCTTAATGTCTTTAGCCGGCTCCTTTCTCACTTTCTCCCCTCCCAGCAAAGAGCCTCGTTTAACCCTTTCAGTCCAGGGACTGCCTGTCTCTTTCCTCATTGATACTGGGGCTACTTTCTCTCTTTTAAATCATGCCCCCTCTCCCTGGCTATCCTCTGAGGTTAAAACTGCGACTGGGGTGGAGGGCAACCCACAGTCTCTGGGACTCACTTTGCCTTTGAATGTTATTTATGCTGATAAATGTTTTCCTCACCGTTTTCTTTTTTCCCCAGCTTGTCCGATCCCTTTGATGGGCCGGGATTTACTCTGTAAGCTTAAGGCTACTTTAACCTGCACTCCTGAAGGGGTAGGATTATTGATGACAGTGTTAGGAAATTCGGCCCCTACTCAGGGTAATTGGAAAACACCCCCCTCTCTCTCCCCTGACCTCACTGACTTGCCTTCAACCCTCTGGGGAATTTCTGACACTGATGTTGGCCTGCTCCTTTCGGCAGAGCCCGTAAGGATTCAGGTGAAGCCTTCCTTAACCCCCCCGTCAGTCCCTCAATACCCCCTGTCGCTGGAAGCCCGGGAGGGCATCCGCCCCATTATCGAGGGATTCATTGCACAAAAGCTAGTCCGCCCTCAGCGCACTCCCTGTAACACCCCTATACTGCCTGTCAAAAAGCCTCCTAAAAAGGACGAAGACCCTGTTCGTTGGCGCTTTGTACAGGATCTACAAGTTGTTAATCAGTATGTGGTCCCTCTTCATGCAGTAGTTCCTGACCCAGCTACTATCATCAGCCAAATCCCCTGGGATGCTGAGTGGTTCACTGTTATTGACTTAAAATCAGCTTTTTTCAGCATTTCTGTGCACCCAGACTCTCAGTATCTCTTTGGTTTCACCTGGGAGGAACAAAGTTATGTCTGGCAACGACTTCCTCAAGGCTACAGAAACAGCCCCACGATTTTCAGCCAGTGCCTCCGCCACGACTTGGAAGGTTTCACCAGTCCGCAGGGATCCACACTGGTCCTATACGTAGATGACATCCTATTAGGTAATCGCGAAGAAGCTGCCCTCCGCATCGATGGTAAGGCACTTTTATTATACCTACACACCAGAGGCCACAAGGTAGACCCTAAAAAGATTCAGTGGGTCTCACAAAAGGTCCGATATCTGGGCTTCCTGTTAACCCCAGAGGGAAGACAGATGGACCCAGCCCGCATAAAGACTATTCAAAACTGCCCTCTACCGAACACCAAGAAACAACTTCGAGGTTTCTTAGGATTAATTGGCTTCTGTCGCCCCTGGTTGCCGTCCTGCGGGGAGTTAAGCAAACTGCTCCACCGACTCACTGCTAACCTTGCTCCTGACCCTTTGCAGTGGTCCCCGGACACTATTCAAGCCTTTCAGTTACTCAAGGACAGTGTGGCCTTCTCCATGTCTCTCCGCCCCCCCAATTACAGCAAACCCTTTCACCTTTTTGTCCACGAGAGGGGCGGAATTGCTAGTGGTGTCCTTACCCAGCTGAGCGGGCCCCACCATTTCCCGCTTGCTTTTTACTCTCAGCAAATCGACCCTGTCGCTCAGGGAACCCCATCCTGCACCCGGACTCTGGCAGCAGCTGCCCTGCTGATCACAAAGGCAAAGAGCCTAACCCTGGGTCATTTTACCACGGTTTGGACCTCTCATGCCTTGTCAGCCCTTCTGCGTAGGGGCACAACCCAAGTCTTTTCGGCCCATCGTCAGCAACAGCTAGAGGCCGAACTCTTAAAAAACACTAACCTAATTTTTGAAAGGTGTGAACCCCTTAATCCAGCTACCTTGCTTCCTGACCTGCCAGTCCTCCAGGATCAGCACGACTGTGTGAAAGTAGTTTACAGCATCTTACAGATAAGAGACAACCTGTTTGACGTGCCACTGGACAACCCCGATTGCATCCTCTTCTCGAATGGAAGCTCCTTCTATGTTGATGGCAAGCGTTTCACTGGTTATGCTGTCACCTCTGAATGGGACATTCAAGAGGCCGCCTCACTGCCAGGCAACTGGGGAGCCCAAGCCGCTGAACTCTATGCCCTGGCCCGAGCTTGCCAGTTGGCCGCTGGTAAGACCGTTACCATTTTTACTGATAGCAAATATGCTTTTGGAGTTGTGCATTGTCATATCCACCTCTGGAAGTTTCGAGGTTTCCAGACAGCTGCCGGTAAACCCATTCAGCACCTCCCCCTCATCCACAAGCTTTTGGACGCCCTCCAAAAACCCTCTGTCCTGGCTGTAGTTCACTGCCGGGCCCATACTAAAGATAGTAGCCCCGTTACCCGTGGAAATGCCCTGGCTGACGCCTCCGCCAAGAAGGCTGCCACCTTACCTTTAGCCATGCCCACATTGGCTATTGCAACCTCCTCCTTTACTCCACCGCACCCCGTACCAGTACCCGCTGCTGAACTACAATCGTGGAAAAGCCTCGGGGCCACTCTGGTCAAAGGGACCTGGCTTATGCCAAATGGCCAAGCCTGCCTCCCTCGCTCCACATACCCCGTGGCAGTTCGCTGGCACCATGATAAAGGGGGTCACTACGGCACGCACGCCCTCGTGGACACTATCGCTCGCTTTTGGTATGCTCCAGGCATTCAACCCTATTGCCTATCAATAGTGAAAGCATGCAGCACATGTCAGCGTAATGGACCTGCTCCGCCTCTTAACAAAATTAAGGGTGGAAGACCTCCGCCTGCTGCTCCATTTCAACATCTTCAAATTAACTTTGCAAATATGCCAAAGGCTTTTGGGAAAAAGCACCTCCTTGTTTTGGTTTGCCCTCTGACTTCCTGGGTTGAAGCTTTTCCTACTGCTAATTGTACTGCTGCCACAGTGGCAAAGATTCTCCTTAGAGACATTGTACCCCGTTTTGGCATCCCTCTTGTGCTCGACTCAGATCGCGGACCTCACTTTACTGGTCATGTCCTTGGCCCTTTAGAACAAGGACTGGGCATTTCACACTCCTTTCATACACCCTACCACCCCCAGTCTAGCGGGAAAGTTGAGCGTATGAATAGGAAACTTAAGTTTACATTGGCTAAATACTGTCAGGAAACAGGATTAAAGTGGCCTCAGGTACTTCCCTTGGTCCTGTTTCACCTTCGTACTCGCCCAACCCGCGCATTGGGATTATCCCCCTTTGAACTGCTCTATGGACACCCCCCTTTCAAAGGCGGGGCGCTACCACGTGCTGATGTTTCACTATTGGGAGGGGATCATATGACCGCGTGTCAGTTTCTCTCCCTACAGGTTCGCCTCCGTACCCTTTGGAAAGCCTCGCAGTTTTCCCAGACCGTGCCGCTGGAGGAACAGATCCACCCGTTCCAACCAGGGGACTTCGTCTGGGCCAAAAAGTTCGTTCGTGACGACACCCTCCAGCCAAGGTTTACTGGACCCCACCAGGTTCTTTTAACAACCCAGACTGCAGTGTTCCTGAAAGGATGCAAATCTTGGATCCACCACTCCCACGTCAAGCCAGCCGTAGTGGACCACAGTGACGGACCAGCAGCTCTTGTCACCACTGAGAACACTGCCTTCGACCAGTGGACCAGCTTACCTCTCTCAGACATTAGACTTAAATTGACTCAAAAAAAATAAGAGGACCCTTTATTCTGACAACTGTATGTTTTTTTATGCTTTTTTAGTTTATTTTCTGCTTATAAAGAATGCTGTGTTTTTGTAAATAACACCTACTCTGACACTTTTCAACGTACCAAACACCTAAGGAAAATGGCTAAAAACTACTCCTCTGGCCAGCCACCTTATAATTGGTGGAAAGCCTTATAAAATTGGCTGCCCGGACTTGGGTGGGTTAAAAACCTCTTGGTGGGTGTTGTTGGGGCCATAGTAGTCCTTATGATACTGTGTTGCTGTATTCAGTGTGTCCCCTCCCTCATAAACTCATGTAAGTCAGTTTATTCTTTTCCCACTTCAGCTAAAAGCCTTACTCTCTTCGAATTGGCCCAGGCTGAAATTGCCAAGCGGCCCTTGAGATCTTGAAATAGGGTGTAGCTTTTTGATTAATAGTTATCTCAAAGCTACAAATGGAGGAATGTTGGGTCTAAACTTTTGGTGAACTTTGGGGAGCCAAAACACACCCAGACTGGCCGTCTCTGCATAATCCTTTCTGAACCCTTTATCGAACAAAGCACTGACCTGCAAACTACTCATGACACCCCCTTTATTAAGTAGCCATTAGCCTTTATCTCTATGCATTTACTTGTTAAACTTGCTTTTCCTGTAAAATATTGATTGATTATGCATGACCATTATCTTTTGTTAATCACTTTGTTTACTTCTGTGTATAAATATTGATGCTCACCCCTAATAAAGGGGCCACACTTAATCTAAAGCTTTGAGAGCTAAGGATAGTGTGAGCCCGTTGATCAACGCATTGGTGTCTGGTCTCTGACAGAATTGTGTGCCCCATACCAACTCCGCACGAACTCGGGTGCTGGAGAGGTGAGTGAGGACTTGCTTTATTACCTAACAGTAGTGTGCCTCAGTTTCCCTTTTCCATACAGCACATTAGGTCTGGAATGTCTTTTCCCCTGTGAAAAGTTTCAATACTGTTTACAGGCATTAACTGTGAAACATCAATATAGCAAGGCCTTTTAACAAAGTGAGTTCTCACGTATTCCTTTCAACACGTTCAGGGGATTTTTCACAAGATTAGGCACATTGTACATTTTTACGGTTCTTGGCAATAGCAACACATTAGTTACAAAATCACCATTAGCAATAACAACAAATTCAGTACAACTGTCCATCTGCAGTCATGTTTGTCATGCCACACCTTCGGCTCCATACCATTGGGGTCTGGGTATTTTACGGTTAAGCTGCGACTTCCCTTCCCAAAATTCAGTCTTCTCTTTCCTCCTTGTCATGCAGGATCACACCCTGATTTCTCTTGCTTAACTGAATTCACTGGCTGATGGGGTGGGCTCTCTGTGCTAACAGCTATTAGCAAGTCTGTTTTCTCCCTGCCAGTCAGGTAATTTGCATCAACACAAATGCCAGCTTTTAACTTCTTAGCTGCTACCACTTCCAAGGCTGGACTCTGTCTTACAGAGATACCACACCAATCCAGAGGATCTGAGGGTGAGATTTTGCTTGCTTTCCCCTGCATCCTCAAGCATTCAGCCATAAAACTGTTTTGCTCTGAAACACTAGTAACCAAATCTGTCCTCAGACCCTGAAGCACAGACTGCTCACTCACAAAATCAGCATGGAGACATTCCTGTCCCAACACCATGGTCTTCCCAACACGCTGGCCACACACAGCCATGTGGTTATAGGGCTGCTCAACTTTCTTAACAGTTTTTATTCCATCGAGACCTTCTCGGAGCTACCCACACTGGATCTTTCAAAAGGAAAGTCAGTGGATCCATTTACAACAGACAATTTCTGGCTGTTAGGAACTGAAACTTCCTTGACTAAATCACTTCCACACCTTTAGTTGCAGCAAACTGCTTGCACAGGTTACCATGAGGATTCCTTTCCCCAGGAGCTTTTCTAAGGGTACGTCTACACTACAGGATTATTCCGATTTCACATAAACCGGTTTTGTAAAACAGATTGTATAAAGTCGAGTGCACGCGGCCACACTAAGCACATTAATTCGGCGGTGTGCGTCCATGGTCCGAGGCTAGCGTCGATTTCTGGAGCATTGCACTGTGGGTAGCTATTCTGTAGCTATCCCATAGTTCCCACAGTCTCCCCCGCCCCTTGGAATTCTGGGTTGAGATCCCAGTGCCTGATGGGGCAAAAATCATTGTCGCGGGTGGTTCTGGGTAAATATCGTCACTCATTCCTTCCTCTGGGAAAGCAACGGCAGACAATCATTTCGCACCCTTTTTCCCTGGATTGCCCTGGCAGATGCCATAGCATGGCTACCATGGAGCCCATTCAGCTTTTTTTTACTGTCACTGTATCTGTATGGATGCCGCTGACAGAGTCGATACTCCAGCGCTACACAGCAGCATTCATTTGCCTTTGCATGACAGCAGAGATGGTTATCAGTCGTTCTGTACCGTCTGCTGCTGTCATAGGTGCCCCTGGGTGAGGTCGGCTGGGGGCGCAAAGACAAAAACGGGAATGACTCCGAGTCAATCCCTCCTTTATGGTATCTAAAAATAGAGTCAGTCCTGCCTAGAATATGGGGCAAGTGTACCAGAGAACCAGTGTACCAGAGAGCACAGCCACTCCGTGTCAGTTCCCGCAGAAATGATGAGCTGCATGCCATTCTAGGGGGTGCCCCTGCAACAACCCCACCCGTTGCTTCCCTCCTCCCCCAACCTTCCGCGGCTACCATGGCAGTGTCCCCCCATTTGTGTCATGAAGTTATAAAGAATGCAGGAATAAGAAACACTGACTTGTTAATGAGATAAAATGAGGGGGAGGCAGCCTCCAGCTGCTATGATAGTCCAGGCAGTACAGAATCTTTTCTTTAGACATGAAAGGGAGGGGGCTGATGAAGCTCAGCCCCCAGTTGCTATGATGAGGACGGTTACCAGCCATTCTGTACCATCTACCGGGAATGACCAGGAATCATTCATATTTCTACCCAGGTGCCCTCGGCCAGCCTGACCTGAGGCCAGCCAGGAGCACTCACGGGTTGATTATGATGACGGATAGCAGTTATATTGTACCGTCTGCCACCGGGGAGGGGAGGGGAGGGGATAAAACCAAGCCTATAACATTGTTCAAAAAAGAACTAGGTAAATTCATGGAGGATCGGTCCGTCAATGGCTATTGGTCAGGATGGGCAGGGATGGTGCCCTTATCCTCTTGTTTGCCAGAAGTGGGAAATGGGTGACACAGGATGGGTCAGTTCTCGATTCCCTGTTCTATTCCTTCCCCCTGAAGCACCTGGCATTAGCCACTCTGGGCAGACAGGATACTGGGCTAGATGGACCCTTGCTCTCACCAAGTACTGCCGTTCTTACGTTTGCATGTTAAGCAGCCTGTTGCACCTGCATCCAAGAGAGTCACTGTGCAGGAGACTATTTTCTGTTCCCCTGGTTGTAATCCCACAGCTACTCCCAAAATAGGGAAATTCACCTCCCACACCCAGAACAAGGAGGAAAACTTTTATGAGAAACCAAACCCAGCTAAAGGGAAGCAGCCGTCTGTACTAAGCCTTGCGGAAGTAGAGAAAGAACTGACAAGAAGTTTGTAGGGGATCTTAATACATGACAGTCTTTGTCAGCCAGAGTCAGGCTATTTGTAACCCTACTAATGCGAGGTTTGTAGAAGCGAGGATTGTGTGAGGTGAGTGGGAAAGAACTGTGTGAGAAGTTGTTACGACTTTGTGTTGATAATGAGGAATGTAGACTGGCGTCTAAATAGAAGTGAGAAAAATAAGATATCAAGATGGCCTTTGTATAAACAAAATGCAGCTGTTGCTTATTATTTTAGGTAACAAAAAGTATAAATGCTGCTGTAATTGTTTACCTGCGGAGACCTGCCTAGGAGGGGGAAACCCTGTGTCCTAGGGCACTCCCTCCCTCTATGCAATTGTAAAGAGCGAGTAAAGTATCTGACTCTGCTAAATGCAACCAAAAAGTGAGAACTAAGTTTTTCTCTGACAAGAGTAATAACTAGAAAAACATATGTCTGTCCAAAAAGCCCCTGATAGATTGCAGCCTGCAGTGTTCTAAAATGGATGGAGCAACTTGGCTCCACATCAGCCAGTAAACCGATTGCCCACTGGGCTGGAAATACTGACGTATCAACTGCAAAAAGGACCATGCAAAAACAGCAACAAAAGTCTGGTTTGTGATCAATACAACGCTGGCAACTGCACTGCCAAGGTCACGCAGCGTCCCTGGGCCTACCTCACTGGGCCCCGAGCTGCAACTCCTCCTGTATTTTTATAGCACCTTTTATCCCCAAATGCCTTCCAACCCTGTGCAAAGAGCACCACTGAAATGCAGCCACCTCTGGGGGTCAGGGTGACAGCTGACTGGCTGAACAGCAGAGTGTAGAACAGCGAAGACTGAGGGAAGGGATATTTCTCTAAGGACGTCCAAGGCAAATCCCATCCTCTTGCAGAAAAAAAGATCTCTGGCAGGTCCTGCTGTTCTAAGGACTCACCTGGAAGCCCCACACAGAATACTGTAGGGGGTGTGGAGGTCAGCTTCTCCAGCTGTCTGCTGCCAATAGCAGGCTCACTGGAAACAGGTACAGCAGGGAGCTTAAAGGCTGTCAGAGAGCGAAGGGCTGGGCCCATGCTGTCATTGACCAAAGAGTCCTGGAGAGTTCACACCAGTTGGTCCAGTCCCCACAGCCATCTAAGGCTCTCAGCATGGCAGTGAGTATCATATGCACACAAAAGAGCCAGGCCTGGGCAAAGCAGCTAACTTTGGGCAGATTCCTGCTCCAGCTGGACTCAGCAGCAAAGCTTCAATTGGTTTCAATGGCAGCAGGATCAGACCCGGCGGATTGACCCTCTCTCCCCAACCTCCCCACACACTCAGGATCAAGTACAGCCTTTCTCCGCTAACATTCCTTAGCCAAAATCTGCTCCTGCCCATGTTTTTAGACTAGAAGTGTGTCCTACCACAGCACTTCAATGTACACTCATGTAGGAAAAACTCCCCTGCCTGGCTTCCTGCCCCTCAGTCCCCTAGGGCCTAACATTCAGAGATGAGCTCTCAATATATTGATTTCAGTTACAGCACAGAATGCAAAGTGTACAGTGCTCACTTGATACTACTTTTGATTACAAATAGTTGCATTGTAAACAGATAAAAAATAGTATTTTTCAATTCACCTCATACAAGTACTGCAGTGCAATGTCTTTATCGTGTCACCTCATACAAGTACTGTAGTGCAATGTCTTTATTGTGGAAGTGCAACTTACAAATGTACTTTTTTTTTTTTACATAACTGCACAAAACAATGTAAAATTTTAGAGCCTACAAGTCAGAGCATGGAAGGGCATGCAAATGTTTAGCGTATCTGGCATGTAAATACCTTCCAACGAGCGCCATATGAACGCCAGCTCTCACTTTCAAGTGACATTGTAAATATGAAGCAGGCAGCATTATCTCTCATCGATGTAAACAAATTTGTTTGTCTAGCGTTTCACTGAACAAGAAGTAGGACTGAGGGGACTGAAATTAATCTAGTTCATTTGTTTTGCGTTAATCGCTTGTGTTAACTGAGATTAATTGACAGCCCTAGTCCTAAGCTGTGGCACATGATCTGGTCCAAGAGGTGAATGTAGCTGAGCAATATCCCCAACAATGCAATCCCTTTCCAAAAGGCGAACTACACAAACAGGAGGCTAGTTAGGTGGCAATAAAAGGATCGGTCACAGGGTGAAGTGCCTGCAGGCTGCGTGGAAATTCTTTACAAGGTTCATGAATGCTGGGCTGGGCGCCTGAGCAAGCAAGCGGCTAGGGGGCAGTGATCCAGCCTGTCTCCGCTTCATCTCTGCTGGCCAGGAGAGAGCTGGAGGTGGGGCCAGCTGGCAGGGTGGAAGTGTTGGGCGGGAAAATCACTGAGGGGGCTGATGCTGACCGTATAGGAGGTGTTGGCCGGGAAAGCCCAGAGGTGAGTCAAGCTGACAGGGCAGGAGGTGCTGTGTGGGAAAGCCCTGACATGGGTTTTGCTGAATGGACAGGAGATGTTGGGAGGGAGAAATCATTGAGGGGGCTGGTGCTGACTGGGCAGGAAAATCACAGAGGGGGTTGGCGCTGACTGGGCAGGACATTTTGGGAGGGAAAGCCCAAAGGTAGGTTTTGCTGATTGGGCAGGAGGTGCTGGGCGGGAAAATCACTGAGGCACCTTGCACTGACTGGGTAGGAGGCACTGGGCAGGAAAGTCACTGAGAGGGCTGGCGCTGACTGGGTACGACATGTTGGGAGTGTAGCCTACCTCAGGGCTTTCCCTGACAGGGTGGGAGGTGTTGGGCAGGAAAGCCCAGACGTGGGTCCAGCTGACAGGGCAGGAGGTGCTAGGTGGGACAAGCCTGGAGGAGGGTCCAGCTGACAGGGCAGGAGGCTCTGGATGGCAAAATCACTGAGGGGGCTGGTGCTGAATAGGCAGGAGGTGCTGTGTGGGAAAGCCCTGACATGGGTTTTGCTGACTGGACAGGAGATGCTGGGAGGGAAAAATCACTGAGGGGGCTGGCACTGACTGGGTAGGAGGTGTTGGCAGAGAAAGACCAAAGATGGGTCGCACTGACTGGATGGGAGGTGTTGGGAGGAAAAAATCACTGAGGTGGCTGGTGCTGAGTGTGCAGGTGGTGTTGGGCAGGAAAAGTCATGGAGGGGGCTGGTGCTGAGTGTGCAGGAGGGGCTGGCTGGGAAAATCACTGAGGGGGCTGGCGCTGACTTGGCAGGACGTTTTGGGAGGGAAAGCCCAGAGGTAGCTCTTGCTGACTGGGTGGGAGGTGTTGGGCAGGAAAATCACTGAGGGGGCTGGTGCTGAGTGTGCAGGAGGGGCTGGCTGGGAAAATCACTGAGGGGGCTGGCGCTGACTTGGCAGGACGTTTTGGGAGGGAAAGCCCAGAGGTAGCTCACGCTGACTGGGTAAGAGGTGTTGCGAAGAAAAGCCCAGAGGTGGGTTTTGCTGACTGGGCGGGACGTGTTGGGCAGGAAAATCACTGAGGGGGCTGGTGCTGAGTGTGCAGGAGGGGCTGGTTGGGAAAATCACTGAGGGGGCTGGTGCTGAGTGTGCAGGAGGGGCTGGTTGGGAAAATCACTGAGGGGGCTGGCGCTGACTTGGCAGGACGTTTTGGGAGGGAAAGCCCAGAGGTAGCTCACGCTGACTGGGTAAGAGGTGTTGTGAAGAAAAGCCCAGAGGTAGCTCTTGCTGAATGGGTGGGAGGTATTAGGCAGGAAAATCACTGAGGGGCTGGTGCTGAGTGTGCAGGAGGGGCTGGCTGGGAAAATCACTGGGGGGGCTGGCGCTGACTTGGCAGGACGTTTTGGGAGGGAAAGCCCAGAGGTAGCTCACGCTGACTGGGTGGGAGGTATTAGGCAGGAAAATCACTGAGGGGCTGGTGCTGAGTGTGCAGGAGGGGCTGGCTGGGAAAATCACTGGGGGGGCTGGCGCTGACTTGGCAGGACGTTTTGGAAGGGAAAGCCCAGAGGTAGATTTGCTGATTGGGCAGGAGGTGCTGGACAGGAAAATCCCTGAGGCAGCTCACGCTGACTGGGTACAAGGTATTGGGCAGGAAAATCAGTGAGGGAGTTGGCACTGACTGGGTAGGAGGTGCTGGGAGGAAAAGCCCATAGGTGGGTTTTGATGACTGAGTGGGAGGTGTTGGGCTGGCAAATCACTGAGGGGGCTGGTGCTGAGTGTGCAGGAGGGGCTGGGCAGGAAAGTCACTGAGAGGGCTGGTGCTGACAGGGTAGGTGGTGTTGGGAGGGAAGCCCAGAGGTGAGTTTCACTGATTTGGCAGGGGGTGCTGGGTCAGAAACCACAGAAGCCAACCTCAAGCACTAGGCAGGAGGCACTGGGCAGGTACTGGAGAAGAGACATGGAAAGGAAAGGGGAACAAACTCTTCTACTGATATGACAAAAAGCACTGGGTGGGAAGCTCGTAAAGCAGCTCGCACTTACTAAACAAAATGGCCCGAGGTGGCAAACGTGTGTGCAGGCTTGAGCTTACCCGGAAAAAGACACTAAGCAGGAAACCGCAAGCAGTTTGTGCTGACTAGGAAGAAGGTGCTGAGTTCTCGTGCAAGCTCGCCTAACTTCTGCAACACACAAGTGCTGAAAACTACGAATTGGAGTAATTTCCAGAAGGGGAGATTGCCTTGTAATCGTGCTGTCTACTGGGCCACACCTAACCCGCTTCACCTCTCTCTTTCTAGCAACTCAAAGGACAAGACGACACAAGCACCAAAGAAACTGCAGAAAACGGAAGAAAAAGCCACAGCCGAAGGCTGCACACACTGCACACATCGCACCCCTGTATCGAGGGCTCGGGATCGACACTTCTCTGCACAGGCTTAATCCCCCTTGAAGTGACTGGTAAAAGGACCTTAATTAACTCATTCTGGCCCTGTCACCTTACAATGAGATATTACCTTACACTCAGAACATCACAAGGTCTCTGTGGCTTTGAGCTCCTTAGGACCTAGCCTTTAAAATGCCCCGGGCCGTTGACCGCTCCCTGTACGAAGGGTGCAGGTCTCCCCTTTCTAACTCCTCTTGGGCCGCCGACACTTGCTGGGCAACGAGACCACCCACTTCTGAGGGAACGGAGGTCTCTCCTTTATGGCGCTTTTCGCTCTGCCCCATTGGAACGCCCCTGGCTTAAGGACCTTCCTGTAAGGAGAGTTTGAGT